>NC_090390.1:78067485-78322485 GCF_036365525.1 Heterodontus francisci
TATTTTGTAACATAGGCAAACACAGCAGCCAGTTTAGATACAGCAAGGTTTCAGAAGCAGCAATGAGCTAAATAAGCAGCTAAAATCTTTTGGGTGGGTGCTATGACCAGGTGAGAAAGAGGTCTAGGGTTCCCTTTTAGCCTTCACCTGGTCTTACTGTAACAGGGTTTTATTTTTAAACACTGTTTTTAGCTCCCCCTTGGTGAATCCTTGTTCACTGCTTTCCAATTATAAAGCAAAGAAACGGGCACAAACAAGCTTTCTTAAGTTTAAAGAAGTAAGGTGAAATTTTATTAAACTTAAACTGTCATTCGGTTAACGTCTACAGATACACGACATGTGCACACGTACGCGATACACACATGCAAATAGAGACAGAAAAGAGCAGAAGAAGAATTCAAGTAGAAAGGTTTGAGGCAATATCTGAAGAGTTACGGTTCTTCGAGCTCACTGTAGAGTCTTTGATTGTAGGTGGTTCTTGCTTTTCGTTGGGGCCCAGTATTCTTCTTAAACCTTGTTCACTGAAGGAGACTTTTCTCTCTTGGGGTTCATGTGACTTTAGTCGGTTTTTGGAGTTCCTTGAGAAAGAGATGGGAGCAGACAGGAGAGAGAGGAGGTTTTCAGTCCAGGAGCATTCTGCTTTCTGCCAGTTCAAACACTCGCTACAATTTAAAACTCCCCAAGTTGGCCAGCAGGGTGATCACGTAACTGACTGGTATGACCACTTCTGGCTTTGTGGATTGAATTGGAGCAGGGAATAGCTCAGTGGGGTGTGTGCGTCTGCATGCGTCCCTGTCTGCGCGCGCCTATGTGCCCGCCTGCCGTACTGGAAGCTATGTATATTAATACACAGGGTCCTGTTCATGGCAGACAGAAAGAACATATACACACATTGTGCCTGTTTCAGCTGAACAAAATAAGTGACAGCCATTTGCTGGTTCATTCCTCAGGGCAATGCCTTGATCAATCAGAGTCAAGCTGCCTGGTTTAAATTTCAAACAAAGCTTGGCAGTTTACTGTCAGTCACTGTAAACTGGTGTATTCCCCATGGCAACGCTTCTACCAATCAGCATTCACTTGCCAAGCAATCAGCACTCTATTCTCATGCAGTATAAGTTGTTGTTTTCCCTTACATTGGTTATTCTTACATATTGTCCTGATGAGTGCAAGACGAAAAGCTTTGACTGCATGTCTCTATTTTCAGCAATACTCAAGTTCTGTGCTATCAAACTTTTAGTGAATTTAATTTGAAAGTGTTAAAGGATTTTTTCTGCTACTGTCCTTGTGAAATGATTTTTAATCAAAGCTTTTCCCACTGAAAGCGGTTTGTTTCGATCTGCTTGGGTGTGTACGTTCTGATTAGTAAGATGTATGATAAATTGACGGGTTAAAAAAATTAATATTACAACTAGAATATGGAGGTTTGGGGGAGGATGAGAGAATCTGGTTGATTTAAAACACTTAACAATTCTGACAGTCCCTTGGTCTAAGACAACGCCACTGTACTGTTAGTAGTAACCATCAGTATACATACATTCGATAAATAATTCAAAATCCTGGATTACAGTAAATGGATTACTTAATGTTCGCAGTGATATTTACTTATTTTAACACCTCTGTTTACTCTGGATTAATGGAAAACTAGGCTTGAAAAGTCTGGCACAGTTGCCCATTCTTTTAGCTACAAATGAGCTCATAGTAGAGGTGACTTTGCAGATTTGCTAGTGGCATTGATTTTATGGACTAAATTACTTTGTGTTAACTGACGGATGTCAGATGCACGGAAAGTTTTTGTAACAGTCTTAGGGGATCTGCTGGGTGAAAACTTAACTTGTTGGAAGGTGATTGTGAACCTGGGGAAAGGGGGGCTGTAGTCTCTGACCTGGAGGCATAAAGGGATGTGGTGCACGGGACAAATGCCGTTAACGTAAGATCCAGGGATTTTTCATCCAGCTTTTGCCATGATTATACTACAGCACTTAATAACTCAGGTGAGGAGCATGGAAGGTCACGTATGTTGTTGGAAAAGAAAGTTGGCTTAAACTCTATTATTTAGGGAGCAGCAACACTGTTGAATTCAGGAACTTTTTTATATAATGAGACTTTGCAACTAAAAGGTTGGATTATCTACTTTTTTGTTGCAGAGAAACTTTTACTATCTCAATGCTTTAGAAGATTGCAAAAGGTACTATACATCTCCCTCTCTTTGTACATATTTCAGGCTTTAATGTTTAATCACTGTTGTACTGTATCTAAGGTATTCACTTTAAAGTCAGCACTATACTGTCTTAACACTGTTCAATCAGTCTATATGGGTTTTATTCCTACTTGTCCTGAACTAATTGTGATGGATTCCTGTTCCGTAACTTGGAGGAATTGAATTACTGGAGCTTTATACTTGGATTCTTTTGATCTGACAGTCAGGTTTAGTCTCTAGCTGCTTATCACATTTATATGCTGTTTTCAGGATTATTGCATAATAAATCCTGAAATTTGCATTTGCTAATTTTCATAAGGTCTGTATCAGTGTGGACCTAGGAGCAGATTGGGTTAACAACACCTAGGTTTGTTTCTGCATGTGTCTTAGCATGAACTAAATTAGCAAATGGTTATGTTAAAGCTTTGAAATGCTAATCAGGATCTTGGTTTTTTTGTATATAGTCTTTGTCTCAATGACTTTGCTATAGTGACTAACATTGTGGAAACTACAAGAGGTAGGAGGTGGAACAAAGCGGTTCAAACCATCAGAAGAACCTGTTTGTCACGGTTGTGCTTCTGTATCAGTCTTACTACTTTAGTTTTGTACTGGTTTCAGCAAATCCATTTGATTTGTAATGTGGTCCAGCAGTAGTGTGTTCAAACTTTCATTCGTCCAATATGGACTTGTAGAATTCCATGCCATCACTGCTGTGCTCACTGAGCTACATTGGCTCCTGGTCCAGCAATGCCTCAATTGTTCATCTTTGTTTTCAAATCCCTCCAAAGCCTAGCCCCTCCTGATTTGTAACCTCCTCCAGCCATATGATCCGCCCCCCCCCCCCCCCCCAAAGATCTTTCTGCTCTTACAATTCCGACCTCTTGCACCTCATCGATTTTAATCGCTGCACCATTGGCAGGCGTGTCTTCAGCTGCCTGGGCATCAAACTCTGGATTCTCTCACTAAACCTCTCCGCCTCTTGCGCCCCTCCCCTCCTTTAAGATGCACCTTAAAACTTAACTGTTTGACCAAGCTTTTGGTCACCTGTCCTAATATTTCCTACATGGCTCAGTGTCAAATTCTGGTTGGTTACACTCCTGTGAAACACGTTGGAATATGTTAAAGGTGCTATATAAATCCAGGTTGTTGTTGCTTCTAGAAAATACAGAATTAATTTAACAGTTAATTACACCCTATTTGCATATTCCCAGGTGTGAATTGGTTTCTTTAGTTGTGTGATAACTGGATGCAGTTTGAGTGAGTCAGAATGTTGCTTATGATCTTTCACTGGATTGCCGATATCCAGATTCTGTCTTGGGCATTACTGACCTCATTTTTTAAAAAACTGTACTGAGACAAAATATCTCTCCTGAATCAACATTTTTTTTTTGAAACGCGATTGCTTTTTTGTTCTGGTAATCAATTTGTATAGACTCTTGGAGAATCTGCACATCTCTTGGCCTCAGCAGCCTCCTGTTTGATATATTGGTCTCTTTTCCTTACACTGGTACTGATGCTGTGCCTCCAGTGTATCTGTACAGTATGGTAGCATCTGACATTCTTTATGATGATTGCACAATCCGATCTAAAGCGTGTAAGTTTATTTTCTGGGATTGTGCATCACACGCACATCTTAGCAATAACCTTTGTATTCTTGGACACAAAATGTATTAAATAGATGCCAAAAGCTAAACGGTCAAGGTAACCCTCAATTTCTACAGCATTTGAGTAATGCTTTTGTCAACAAATGAAGTCTCTGTATATGTAAACATTTATAATTTGTATTTCTATGTAAACACATGCCTGTCAGGACGTATTTGGAGGCCTCCTATCATTGGTGATGCTGTGGTGCTTCCCAATTCACAGCCCCACTCTCCCCTCTGGCTCATTGTTTCCCATGCTCTCTGAATATCCTTCCTTAGCCTCCTGCGCTTTCAGCTCCGGTCTTCCTCCTTGCTGGGTCCAGAAGCATCCTGATCTCCAGCCATTTTCCTGCTCTCCCTGATACCTTGAGTGAATCGCACTGGAGATTCCAAATGGAACGCCGAGACAGTGCCACTTTCTGAAAGTGCGCAGGCACAAACTGGCATCGTTGGTAGAGATTCACTGGGTTCATTCAATTTGGAGGAGCAGTCGAGAGCAGCTAGAAAAGCCTCCAAATTGGGCACCGTCTTCCAGGCTCAAAACTGAAGGTGCTTTCAGCTGCCTCATTGTTTTACCATCCTGTTATTCAGCAACATTTATCACTCCAAGTCCAAGGAACTAAGCGAAGGGAGTGTAAATTAAATGGAAGGCTGGTATAGATTTCTGATGAGGAAGCAGATCTAGATCAATCTATTGGTGTTTGCCTGTCATTTTAAAGCATATTAGTGCACCAGATTAGTGCAAGGATGAAGCACAATGGAGAGGTTATATTGCTTTACGTAACATTTTTCAAAAACTATCCACAGTATTGTGTGCAATTTTGACTACTTATAATCTCACTTTTCATGTAGAAAAATATCCTAAAGCGCTTCAAAGGTATAATTAGAAATTAATGGGTGCCAAGCCAAAGAGTGTCTGTTAGGAGGGGGTTCCAAAATGCTCGGACAGTGAGGTGGGTTTTAATGAGAGCAAGGTGGTGAGGTGGAGAAGTTTAGGGAGGTGCTTCCAGAGTGTAGGGCCAAGGCAGCTAAAGGCATGGCTGCAACGATTGAGCAAATGGAGAGGACAGGTCAAGAATCAATTGAAGCTCTTGAGAAAATTGCATGGTTGAAAGAGAGTAGAATTGGAGAGGGGCAAGGCCTTGAAGGGATTTAGACAAGAGGATGAGAATTTTAAATTGGAGGCATTAGAGAACCAGGAACTAATGTCTGTTGAGCAAGGACAGGACAATAGGTGAGTGGCACTTAGTTTTGAATGAGCTAAAATTTATGGAGGGTAAGACTGGGATCCTGATCAGGGGAATGTTGCAATACTTGACTCTTGAGATGATAAAGGCATTGATAAGGATTTCAGTAGCAGATGGGCTAAAGTAAGGGTATCTCATTGAAGCGTGAGAATGAGAGAGAAATTGACAAGATTGATACTGGGAGTCTTTTTCTCATGGCTGGAGAGTCTCGAATTAGGAGTCAGCCATTTAGGACTGAGACGAGGAGGAATAAAAAGATTGTGGGTCTTTGGAATTTTGTGGCTGCTTAGTCGTTGAGTATATTCAGGACGGAGATCGATAGATTTTTGGACATTAAGGGAATCGAGGGATATGAGGATCTGGCGGGAAAGTGGAGTTGAGGTCGAAGATCAGACTTCATGATATTGAATGGTGGAGCAGGCTCAAGGGGCTGTACGGCCTACTCCTGCTGCCATTCCTTATCTTGTGTTCTTATGAGACAGGTGATGTAATGGAGGTAGAAGTGGACATCTTGATGATGGGAGAGGGTATTGGGTCAAAAACTCAACCTCGTGACAATTAGGATATAATTTTAAAAGTCTCGATTTTAGAGTCCTCATTCTTGTTTTCAAATTTCCCAAGGCCTCTCCCCTCATCTCTTTAATCTTCTCCTGCCCTCCGAGATCTCAGTGCTGCTCTAATTCTGGCCTTTTGCAGCATCCCCAATTGTAATCACTCGACCACTGGTGGTCATGCCTTTTGTTGCCTAGGCCCTAAGCTCTGGAATTTCCTCCCTAAACCCCTCTGCCTCTCTACCTCACACTCTCCTTTAAGATGCTCCCTAAATCCTACCTCTTTGTGGCTCGGTGTTAAATTTTGTTTGATAATGTTCCTGTGAAGTGCCTTGGGATGTTTTTACTATATTAAAGGCGCTATATAAATGCAGGTTATTCTTCTTGGATGTTTTCCCCGAGACGAGGGCTGGAGTGGGGGAATGAAATAGCAGAAATAATAGAGTTTGTGAAGGGAGTCAAAGATAATGGCTTTGATCTTCCCAATGTTTAACTGGAGGAAATTGCAACTCTCCCCAGATTGAATGCCGGGCAAGTAGTAGGACTACACAGGCAACGGAGGGGTTGAGAGGGCTGGTGGAGTCATAGAGCTGGATATTGTCAGCATTCATGTGGAACCAGACCCATGTGAGCTTCTTAATCAGGAGCAGGGCTCTCCCACTGAGCTCAAGAGTGGGGGAACATCATGGAGACTGACCATGTCAAAGGCAGCAGAGAGGTTCAGGATGGATATTGCACCATGTCACATTCTCAGAGGATTTCACTTGTGATTTTACTTCTGACTGATTCAGTGTTGTGGCAGGGATGGAATCAGATTGGAGAGGTTCAAATATGGAGTTGTGGGTAATAATGGGCATGTTACTGCCATGGGAATTAATTGCAATTGTGATAATATAGTAAATATTGTTACAAGAGTGCTTCTATTTTTTTGTAAAGTATATTTTAAAGAATTATAGTTGAATTACAGACACTGATTCATCTGGAAGCTTGAAGAGATGCTGAAGTTTGTGTTTTTTCAAAAGAGGTTACCAGAAGACTTCCTGAACTTGGCTTGTAAACAAACCCTTACTGGAAGGCATCTGTTTTCAGATAAAATACCATCAGGGAGCTTGTTGTTTTGATTTGGAGAAGATGTTTACAGAGAAGTGACAGGCCAGGAGGCTTGACTTCTGGAATGTTTTTGGTTTCACTTTGAATTGTTAAAAAAGATAGTTGGTTTTTGCCTGCCAAGAAAACCCAGCTCATCTCTTTTTCTCTCTTGGAAAGAAACTCTGCATATTCAGCGTGTCACTTTCCTCTTTCCTCCTGTTTTGAAGAAACCCTGCGTATCGAATGTGTGCCACATTTCTGCTGCAAGACCGATCTGAAGCCTCTGTAGAGGCATTTCTTTGAAAGCCTACCCAAACTGATCTTCAACATTGCCTGGAAAGAACTGTTCTAGGAAGATTCCAGTAAGAGCCGTCTATACGCATTTGGGATGCCAAACCAAAACTATGGACATCTTTTCATATCTTTTCTTTCTTCAAGAATGAGCAAGTATTCAGCCTAGGTGTTTTTTTGTCTTTTTTTGTAACAGAGCCCTAAAGCAAAATTCCCTTTTATTTTTCTGGTTAACTGATGTATGGATGTGTGTGTGAGAGGCTAAGGTAAAAAGGAAACTGTTCTACTTCAATCTGTGTGTTTATGCTTTGCTTCATTACTGATTAAGATTTGTTTTATAATCTGACAATTTTGTTGTTTATGAAAGAAACCTGATTTGCGTGTTTTATTCTGGGAAAAATAGAGTCTATGATTGTATCAGTAAGTGGGAAAATTTAAATATATGTTGTGGCCTGTGGAGAAGTGGGACTAGAATAAACAGTGCACTCCTCCCGCCTCAGTCGTAACAATATTATGTTAGATTTTAGATGTCACATTTTTAAAACTGTAACAGGTTTGTGGTCACTGCACTAATCCTAGGTAGAAAGCTGCTCATACTTTATTCACTGGCTGTAGACTTTACCGGTAATTACATGCAGAGTATTTCTTTGATGGACATTCAGTACTGATATAATCATTAATCGCTCAGCGTAAGCACTGATATGTAACACTATACTGAATGTACTGACTGTAGCGACAGCTTCTGCTAGATACCTTCATTAAATCTGGGTGAGTGGCCAAGGCCCTTATTGCAGGACACCACCAAGCACACAGGAAGAAAGATATAATAGGTCAATAGTAGCAGTTAAGTGCTACCAAGCTTAGGTCCGAAAAGGCTAAACATTACAAGAGAGAGCGAAGACTGCGGAAGATGAGCAGCTCCACAGTTTCACAGTTCTGAGGCAGAATGAGTTAGATTGGGTGAAATTAATTCTTGATTTTCAAATGAAGTAGACCTCAAACTGAACCAATCCCTTTCCCCTGAATGAACCATATGTTACCATAAGATAGTAAACTAAATTCTGGGTCATGATGGGTGAAACTAGATAGCTAATGACATCTTAGCCTCTTGATTATATTACCGCCTTGCAATCATTTGAGTCTCTGTGATTTTTCTCTCTCTCATCTCTGCTGTAATTGTTTTCTTCTTTTAAGTCTCAAGAACGAGATGAATGCATCGGAGTGAACAACCAGAGTTACTTCTGTGAAACAGGACATTGTTGTGGAGAATCGCAATGCTGTAACTACTATTATGAACTTTGGTGTAAGTATTGACCCTTTCAATTCTAACTGATTAGTTGGCGATGGCTACTGTCACCAGTTTTTGTTGAGTCGCATGTTTCATTTTACTGATCGGTTAATGGAGTAAATAATGCCCCTCTCCAAGTCTCTTTGTCACTTTTGTTACATGCTTGTTGGGTCTCATTTTCTGTAATGTGCAAAGGGTCTATACCTACAAATGTTCTCCCTGTCTATCTTGAAGGCAATGCATCTCCCTGGGGTATGTTTCCATAGGCACTGGCTGCTCTCCATGTAACATTGTTGTGTCCTTTATAGATGGTTGATGGTCAAAGCAGGATTATGGTCAGTATCACATTTTTGTTTGTGGGACCTTGATGTGCGTAATTTTGCTGCTACCTTTCCTACATTACAACAGTTCTGTTAACTGTTTCTAGCATCTCAATTGACCTTTTTTTAAATCATGTGTTCTCTGGATGGATGTGGACCTCGTTGGCAAGGCTGGCTTTTATTGCCTATCTCTAGTTGCTCTGATGGCTGAATTGCTCGCTTGGCCAACAGGGGGAAATTAGAAATCGGACACATCAATGTGGGATTTTTGAGTCACATGTAGGTCAGACTGGATAAGGGCGACAGATTTCCATCCCTAAAGGACATAAGTGAACCAGTTGGGTTAGATCTGACTTCTTCATGATCGCTTTACTGATGCCAGTTTTTTATTACCAGATTTTTAAAAACTGAATTCAAATTCTGTCAATTTAAACTCTCGTTCTCTGTATTACTAGTCCAGTAACATAACCACTGCACTACCACACCTTACAAACTCAATTAACAAATTTCAGAAGAAAGGAAATGGGTTGCATGGGCTTGATGGGCCAAATGGCCTTTTTTCTGGTCTGTATCATTCTATGATCAGTATAATGGTGTTTTTTGTCTTAAACTTGCTGCAGAATGTTGGGTTAACATGATCAAAAACATCTGCTTAATGAAAAGTGTAGACTATAGATTGAATTAGTTTGAGAATATGTTTTAATTTTGGAAAGTGCCAAAGAACAAAGAGGGAAAGGAATCTTTTTGTCTCACTGCCTTCTCAAAACTCTTCTGTTCCTCTGCTATTTTAGCCCCCTTCTACCTGTTTCTCCTTCCAGCTGGCTCTGCGAAGTAGTCTAAGACATCTTTCCTGGTTGAGGGACAGGAAAAGTTTATATTCAGTTTTTTTAAATTTTCAAAATATACTATATTCATAAGAATCTGTAAAAATTACATTCCCAAACAGTTTAAAACAGCATCAAGTACAAACAGTGCAAAGGTGATCAGTTTCCTTCTATACAATTGAGTTGCCTCACAACCCTTCCATTTCATTTGTTGTGCCAGATTCATTTTTACATTTTACAGCAAACGAAAAATTTCCCGATACTGTTCGAGGGGTTTCCCATGGATCCAGCCCCTCAGTTCAGCTTGGTGGGGGGGATCTTACACAGTGCTCTTTCCCCATTGAGCCTTTGCTGTGGCTGCCCCAAGCTTCAGTGCGTCCCTCAGCACGTAGTCCTGGACCTTGGAATGTGCCAGTCTGCAACTTTCGGTCGTGGACAACTCTTTGCGCTGGAAAACCAGCAAGTTTTGGGCAGACCAAAGGGTGTCTTTCACCGAATTGATAGTCCTCCAGCAGCAGATGATGTTTGTCTCGTTGTGTGTCCCTGGGAACAGCCTGCAGTAACACCTTTACTGCAGTTTGAATTGGGAACAATAAACAAATTTGTGCGAACAGGAAAAGGCAGTTGGGTCCAAAAGACCCTTCCCTTTTATGATGAACCTGTATAGTAAACAGCTCTTGTTTGCCCTGGAATTGTGTCACTATTAATTAATCTCCAGATTCGGGTAGCTTCACAGAATTACACAAGACGTGTAAAAGCCCCTCTGCTTAAACACTTTCATTGGAAGGAACTTTATACATAAAATCTAAAAATAGAAGATAAATGCATAAAAACTAAAAAATAGAATCAAAATATTTTTGTGCTTTAATATTTAATAAACCTCTTTCTGGTTACCTCCTACCGCCCCCACCTTAGCTGATGAATCGGTGTTTCTCGAACACATGAATTAGGAGCAGGAGTAGGCCACTCTGCCCTTCAAGCCTGCTCCGCCATTCAATATGTTCATGGCTGAACTGATTACTCCACATTTCCACCTACCCCCGATAACCTTCCGCCCCCTTGCTTATCAAGAATCTATCTACCTCTGCCTTAAAAATATTCAGAAACTCTGCTTCCACTGCCTTTTCAGGAAGAGAATTCCAAAGACTCCCCACCCTCGGAGAAATAAATTCTCCTCATCACCGTCTTAAATGGGCGACTCATTTTTTAGACAGTGACCCCTAGTTCAAGATTCTCCCACAAGGGGAAACATCCTTTCTACATCCACCAAGGCAAGACCCCTCAGGATCTTGTATCTTATCTCCATGTTGAACACCAATTGAAAGAAGCACTGAGGGTAGCAAGGGCACAAAATGTACTCTGAGTGGGGGACTTCAATGTCCATCACCATGGCTCGGAAGCACCACTACTGACCAAGCTGCTAGACTGGGTCTGCGGAAGGTGCTGAGGGAACCAACAAGAGGGAAAAACATACTTGACCTCGTCCTACCTGTCTCAGATGCATCTGTCCATGACGGTATTAGTAGGAATGACCACCGCACAGTCCTTGTGGAGACAAAGTCCCGTTTTCCCACTGAGAATACCTGCCATCGTGTTGTGTGGCACTACCACCGTGCTAAATGGGATAGATTTTGAATAGTTCTAGCAACTCAAAACGTGGGCATCCATGAGGTGCTGTGGGCCATCATCAGCAGCCGCATTGTATTCAACCACAACCTGTAACCTCATGCCTGGCATATCCCTCACTCTACCATTACCATCAAGCCGGGGGACCAACCCTGGTTCAATGAAGAGTGCAGGAGAACATGCCTGGAGCAGCACCAGGCATAGCTCAAAATGAGGTGTCAGCCTGGTGAAGCTACAATACAGGATTATTTACATGCCAAATGGCGGATCCAGCATGCAATAGACAGGGCTAAGCGATCCCACAACTAACGGATCAGACCTAAGCTCTGCAGCCTTGTCACATCCAGTCGTGAATGGCAGTGGACAATTACACTGACAGGAGGAGGAGACTCCACAAACATCCTCATCTTCTACGATGGGGGAGCCCAGCACATCAGTGCAAAAGACAAGACTGAAGCCTTTGCATCCATCTTCAGCCAGACGTGCCGAATGAATGATCCATCTTGGCCTCCTCCTGAGGTCCCCAGCGTTAAAGATGCCAATCTTCATCCAACCCGATTCACTCCACGTGATATCAAGAAACGGCTGAAGGCACTGGATACTGCAAAAGCTATAGTCCCTGAGAACATTCCGGCAATAGTACTGAAGACTTGTGCTCCAGAACTAGCCGCGCCCCTAGCCAAGCTGTTCCAGTACAGCTACAACACTGGCATTTACCCAGCAATGTGGAAAATTGCCCAGGTATGTCCTGTGCACAAAAAGCAGAACAAATCTAACCTGGCCAATTTCCACCCTATCAGTCTACTCTCAATCATCAGCAAAGTGATGGAAGGGGTCGTCAGCAGTGCTCTCAAGCAGCACTTGCTCAGTAATAACCTGCTCAGTGACGCTCAGATGGGTTCCGCCAGGGCCACTCAGCTCCTGACCGCATTACAGCCTTGGTCCAAACATGGACAAAAGAGGTAAGGTGAGAGTGACTGCCCTTGACATCAAGGCAGCATTTGACTGAGTATGGCATCAAGAAGCTCCAGCAAAACTGGAGTCAATGGGAATCAGGGGAAAAACTCTCTGCTGGTTGGAGTCATATCTAGTGCAAAGGAAGATAGTTGTGGTTGTTGGAGGTCAATCATCTCAGTCCCAGGACGTCACTGCAGGAGTTCCTCAGGATAGTGTCCTAGGCCCAGCTATCTTCAGCTGCTTCATCAATGACCTTCCTTCAATCATAAGGTCAGAAGTGGGAATGTTTGCTGATGATTGCACAATGTTCAGCACCATTCGCGACTCCTCAGATACTGATATGCAGCAAGACCTGGACAACATCCGGCCTTGGGCTGATAAGTAGCAAGTAACATTCATGCCACACAAATGCCAGGCAATGACCATCTCCTTGACGTTCAATGGCAATACCATCACTGAATCCCCTGCTATCGACGTCCTAGGGGTTATCATTGACCAGAAACTGAATTGGACCAGCCACATAAATGCTGTGGCTATAAGAGCAGGTCAGAGGCTAGGAATCTTGCGGCGAGTAATTCACCTCCTGTCTCCCCAGTGCCTGTCCACCATTTACAAAGCACAAGTCAGGAGTGTGATGGAATACTCTCCACTTGCCTGGATGGGTGCAGCTCCAACAACACTCAAGAAACTTGACACCATCCAGGACAAAGCAGCCCGCTTGATTGGCACCCCATCCACCAACTTCAAAATTCACTCCCTCCACCACCGATGCATAGTGACAGCAGTGTGTACCATCTACGCACCAAGGCTCCTTCAACAGCACCTTCCAAACCCGTGACCTCTACTTCCTAGAAAGACAAGGGCAGCAGATGCATGGGAACACCACCACCTGCAAGTTCCCCTCTAAGCCACACATCATCCTGACTTGGAACTATATCGCTGCTCCTTCACTGTCGCTGGGTCAAAATCCTGGAACTCCCTTCCTAACAGCACTCTGGGTGTACCTACCCCACACAGACTGCAGCGGTTCAAGAAGGCAGTTCACCATCACCTTCTCAAGGGCAATTAGGGATGGGCAATAAATGCTGGCCTAGCCAGTGGCGCCCACATTTCCCGAACTTATATAAAAAATTCTGGTATTTGTTTTGTGTTCTGTTGCTTAAAGTGACTTACTGGAATTGTTTTCAATTTTGCTCTGGTGTGTGAATATTTTTTATTAGGCTCCTGGTTGTGAAATCTCTTTACTGGAAGTGACTCCTAGCTCTCTTGAACATCTTCAAAGTGGGGAATATCCATTTATAAGAATACTGCTGTCCCAATCAACTGTAAATTCATTGGATAATTATGGAACATCTGAATTTTGTTTAACCTCGCAGTTGGGTTGGGTTGAGTGGTTGTGCAGATGTGGGGACATATCTCACAGGTTTCATTGTTCAAGTGGGGGAATTAAGAAAGAGGGGACATAATCTTAAAAGGAAGCACTTTTTCCACATAGAGATCTGGAATTCTGCCCCAAAAGTCTGGATGCTGGGACAACCAGAGTTTTCATTGCTGAGGTCACTACACTGTTGTTAGGAATGGGTATTAAGGAATATGGAGATAAAGTGTGTAAATGGGGTTGAGGTACAAATTAAAGGCCTGCTCGGGTCTGCAAATAAAACCCGTCCCGAGCCCGACAGAACCACATCCGGCCCGAGTCCTTACATTTTTTCCCGTGCCCGACTCGACCCGAGCACCGGAATAAAGTTGGTTATATTAAAGAGGTTGTGCTCTACCTTGGATGGAATCGCTCACTGCAAACTAGTGCAGAGTGTTTCCTGCCTTAACGTCCTGGCTGTCACTGTTTCCGACCCGACTCGAGCCCGAATGCCGGATGCAGAAGTGCAACGCGCACCCAACCAGCACCCGACACATGTCGTCTGGTCCCGTTGGGTTCGGGTCAGGTAGACTTGCTGTAGTACAAGTCAGCCATGATCTAATTGAATGGCAGAGCAGACACATGGGACTGAATGGCTTGCTCCTGTTTCTATCTTCCTTGAACCCGTTGATTCCTTTTGATTGTGTACAGCAGGTTAGAAGTGCGGAATTGTTCGCTTTGTTGCAGAATCACAGAATTCTTACAGCGCAGAAGGAGGCCATTCGGCCCATCGTGTCCACACTGGTTCTCTGAAAGAGCAATTCCCTCAGTTCCATTTCCCTACCTTCTCCCCATAACCCTGCGCATTCTTCCATTTCATATAAGTGTATAATCCTTGTGGCTTTGTCATCTGCAATGTAATTATTCTGTCATAAGCCACAGATTCTGGGGGAAACGTAAGACAGCTAACTGTGTCTCAGTTGGCAAAGAGACTTTAAGAACCTGCTCTTATATAATTGCCTCTTGTGTTACATAACTGCTTTAAGAGCAAATGGGTCTAAGAAATGCTGAACTTCTAACTAGGGGTGTGGGATAGGGTGGCATACTGATTGCAATGCCCTGGGGTGGTGGTTAGGATCACCCATTTCTAATTTACTTAAAGAACCTTGATTCAGAAACTTAGTGCAGCTCGGAAATTACAGAACGAATTGGAAAAAAAAACAATAAGTGGGCAGAAAAGTGCCAGATTAAATTTAATGCAGACAAAGGTAAAGTCCTGCATATTGGAAGAAAGGCAGTAATGCCGCCAATAACCCAGACTTGCATTTATGCAAGAGCAAATACTGCTGAGGCTGGAACTCTGAAATGGGAACAGAAAGTGTCTGAAATACACACAAAAACACAAGAAATAGGAACAGAAGTAGACCATATGGCCCATCGAGCCTGCTCCGCCATTCAATACAATCATGGCCGATCTTGGGCTTCAATTTCACTTTCCTGCCTGCTCCCCATATCCCTCGATTCCCTGCGAGACCAAAAATCAATCTATCCCAGCCTTAAATGTATTCAATGATGGAGAATCCACAACCCTCTGGGATAGAGAATACTCGGCAGGTCTGACAACATCTGTTGAGAGAGAAACAAGAGTTAATGTTTCCGGAGTGTTTCTGGCACTTACTGTTCTCACTTGAATTTATCTAGTGCTTTTCATGACAACCGGACGTCTCAAAGCACTTTACAGCCAATGAAGTACTTTTGAAGTGTAATATAGGAGACACAGCAGCCAGTTTGCACACAACAAACTCCCACAAACAGCAGTGTGATAATGACCGGTAATCTGTCCTCTTGTGATGTTGATTGAGGGATAAATATTGGCCAGAACATGGTGGTAGGGGGCAGGGCAGGGGGTAACTCCCCTGCTCTTCCAAATAGTGCGATAGGATCTTTTACAATAACGTGAGCAAGCAGATGGGGCCTTGGTTTAACATTTCATCTGAAAGACAGCACCTCCAACAGTGCAGCACTCCCCAAGTACTGCAGTGGAGTGTCAGCCTTGATTTTTGTGCTCAAGCCCTAGAGTGAGACTTGAATCCACAACCTTGTGACTCAGGCAAGAGTGGTACCAACTACTGGCTGACACTACTCCATGACTGGTGTGAGACTGACATAATCTTAGAGTACAGTAAGAGGCCATTTGTGTCGGATCTTTGAAAGAGCTGTCCAATTCCAGTCTAAAAATGGTGGCAATGGTGTTAAGTGTAATTATGTAAATAAATCTTCCTAAAAACTATAGCTGAAGGACTAGAAGATCATGGATCTAAGGGTGATCTGGTCTTTGTGTGTGAGTATTACTTGTATAATGACTTGAAGTAGCAAATCTAGCTACTTGTGGAGGACACCAAAACTAAGGGCCATAAATATATGTAATGCCTTTATTCAAAAGGGGAGGGGGACAGAAAGCCAGTTACAGGCCAGTTAGCTTAACATCTGTCATAGGGAAAATGTTAGAAGCTATTATTAAAGACATTATAGCAGGGCGCTTAAAAAACAACATTCAAGGTAATCAGGCAGAGTCAACATGGTTTTGTGAAAGGGAAATCATGTTTAACCAATTTATTGAAGTTCTTTGAAGAAGTAACATGTGTTGTGGATAAAGGGGAACCAGTGGATGTACTGTACTGATTTCCAGAAAGCATTTGATAAGTTGCCACATCAAAGGTTATTGCAGAAAATAAAATCTCAGGGTGTAGGGGGTAAAGTATTGGCATGGATAGAAGATTGGCCAGGTAACAGTTGGCATAAATGGGTCATTTTCTGGTTGGCAAGATGTAACGAGTGGTGTGCTGCAGGGATCAGTGCTGGGGCCTTAACCTTTTACAATTTATATAAATGATTTGGATGAAGGAACCAAATGTGTGGTTGCTAAATTTGCTGATGACACAAACATAGTTCAGAAAGTAAGTAAGGAGGCTACATAGGGGTATAGACAGGTTAAGTGAGTGGGCAAAGTTCTGGCACATGGAGTATAATGTGGGAAAATGTGGAATTGTCCATTTTTGCAGGAAGAATAAAAAAAATTATCTAAATGGTGAGAGATTGCATGGCTCTGAGATGCAGAGGGATCTGGGTGTCCTAGTTCATGAATTGCAAAAGGTTAGTATGCAGGTGCAGCAAGTAATTAGGAAAACGAATAGAATGTTATTGTTTATTGCAAAGGGAATTGAATACAAAAGTAGGGAGGTTGTGCTTCAGCTCTTCAGGTCATTGGTGAGACCACATCTGGAGTAATGTGTACAGTACTGGTCTCCTTATTTAAGGATGAATATAAATGCGTTGGAAGCAGTTCAGAGAAGGTTTACTAGACTAATACCTGAAATGGGCGGATTGTCTTATGAGTTATGAAGTTTAGAAGAGTAAGAGGCGGCTTGATTGAAACATACAAGATTCTGAGGGGTCTTCACAGGATGGATGTGAAAAGGATGTTTCCTCTTGTGGGAGAATCCAGAACTAGGGGTCACTGTTTAAAAGTAAGGGGTCGCTCATTTAATACAGATGAGAAATTTTTTTCTCTGAGGGTTGTGAGTCTTTGGAACACTTCCTCAAAATGCAGTGGAAGCAGAGTCTTTGAATATTTTTAAGGCAGAGGTAGATTCTTGATGAGCAAGGGGGTGAAAGGTTATCGGGGGTAGGCGGGAATATGGAGTTGAGGTTACAATCAGATGAGCTATGACCTTATTGAATGAAGGGGCTGAGTGGCCTACTCCGACTCCTAATTTGTATGTATATATAAGGTATTCGTGAATAAATCCAATAAAGAATTAACGGGATACTTCTTTAATCTGGAGTGAATAGAATGTGGAACATGCTACCAAATGGAGTAGGAGTAATTGAGGTGAATAACATAGTCATAGAGTCGTACAGCATAGAAACAGGCCCTTCGGCCCATCGCGTCCATGCTGACCATAATGCCTATCTATACTAATCCCACCTGCCTGCTTTAATTCCATATCCCTCTATGCCCTGCTCATTCAAGTACCTGTCCAGATGCCTCTTAAATGTCACTACTGTTCCTGCCTCCACCACCTCCTCTGGCAGCTCATTCCAGATACCCACTATTTTTTGTGTGAAAAATTTACCCTTTTGATCCTCTTTAAACCTCCTCCCTCTCACCTTAAATCTGTGCCCTCTAGTTTTAGTCACCCCTACCATGGGAAACAGACTCTGGCTATCTACCCTATCTATGCCTCTCATAATTTTATATATCTCTATCATGTCCCCTCTCAGCCTCCTTCGCTCCAGGGAAAACGGACCCAGCCCATCCAATCTCTCTTTATAACTCAAGCCCTCCAAACCAGGCAACATCCTTGTGAATGTTTTCTGCGTCCTCTCTAGCTTAATCATATCTTTCCTGTAGTGCGGTGACCAGAACTGCACACGGTACTCCAAGTGCGGCCTAGCCAACGTTATGTACAACTGTAACATAACGTCCCAACTCTTGTACTCAATGCCTCGGCCAATGAAGGCAAGCATGCCATACGCCTTCTTCACCACCCTGTCTACCTGTGTTGCCACTTTCAGGGAACTATGTACTTGCACCCCAAGGTGTCTGTGCTCAACTACGCTCCCCAGGGCCCTGCATTCACTGTATATGTCCTGTCCTGGTTTAACTTCCCAAAATGCATCACTTCACATTTGTCTGTGTTAAATTCCATTTGCCAATCCCTTGCCCACTTTCCCAGTTGATCTATATCCTGTTGTAACCTTAGACAACCTTCTTCACTGTCCACGATACCACCAATTTTGGTGTCATCTGCAAACTTACTAATCATGCCTCCTACATTCTCATCCAAGTCATTAATATATATGACGAAACAACAGAGGGCCCAGCACCGATCCCTGCGGCACACCACTGGTCTCCGGCCTCCAATCTGAAAAACAACCCTCCACCAGCACCCTCTGCCTCCTATCACCAAGCCAATTTTGTATCCAATTGGCTAGCTCACCCTGGATCCCATGTGTTTGACCCTTCCGGACCAGCCTAATATGCAGGACCTTGTCGGAGGCCTTGCTAAAGTCCATGTAGACAACGTCCACCGCCCTGCCCTCATTAATCCTCTTTGTCACCTCCTCAAAAAACTCAATCAAATTTGTGAGACATGATTTTCCACACACAAAGCCATGTTGATTATCCCTAATCAGACCATACATAAAAATCCTGTCTCTCAGAATCCCTTCCAATAACTTTCCCACCACTGATGTGAGGCTCACCGGCCTGTAATTCCCTGGCTTATCCCTGCTGCCTTCTTAAATAAAGGCATAACATTAGCTATCCTCCAGTCTTCCGGTACCTCACCCGTGGCTAACGATGATACAAAAATCTCTGCCAGATGTGTTTAAGGGGAAGCTTGATATATACGTGAGGGAGAAAGATAGGATTAGATGCAGTAAGGTGGGAGAAGACTCCTATGGAGCATAAACTCCAAGATAGACCCGATGGGCTGAATGTACTATTTCTATGCTTTACATTCAATGTAATGTTGGGTAAACATCTGGAGGCGTAAAATTGCCCTGCTGTAAAACAGACAACTTTTACTGGGAAACTGCAAAACATTGTGTTGGCAGTGACATCTAGATAGATGATATTATTGAATGTACTTGCACAAGAAAAGGGAAAATTGAAGCAGTGGGCAGAAGGAGGGGGAGAAAATTATTTGTCCTTTGAAAGCCCAAAAAAGCTTGGACTGTCTTTCACATCCTGTGCTGAGGGAGATTTGCTGAGTCAGCCTTGGTTTGCTTATGAACATTGTATGAGACAGCTGTCCCAAGCAGATTAATGAACTTCCTAAAATACGATCTGTAACTCGGGCTGCTCCGCACGCCAGTAAACACATTTCTTGGGACATTTCAGCGGAAGTTGAAACGTGTGAATGTTCCAGAAGGCTATAATGTGGGGCCAGAGGAAAAGAAACATAACTGGCAGTGCCCTTAATATTTAATTATGGACAGCAGAGCTAAACTTCCTTACTATTATGCTGACATTAGAGAGGAATTTAAAAAAAACACACAACACACCCCGCTCTCACCCCTTCCCGAATAGAGGCTGTTTAACATCAGCAGGAAGAGTTGGAGGAATGGAGATTGCTGCTGGAAGCTGCAGCGGTGTTCGTCTAGGATCTTGTATCTACTGGTCCCAAACAGGAACTTAAATTTTTCTTATCTTGTGTGAGGTACGTGTGCGTGTGCTGTTTGCCTAACCCACCCCCCTCACCATAAGCTGTTGACTTCTGGTCTACTTGAGTTCGCAGTCCTCCAATGCCTCTTCCACCTGACCATTCTTGACATGTTGAGCTTTGCAGGCTACTTAAGTCATTGGGAGTTTCACAGCCGAACCCACCCCACTCAGCCTTTCACATGTACTTTACATTGGGGCGTGGATAGTGTTTGCGGGCAGCATCCAAAAATTGCATTTATGTAGCATCTTTAACATCGTAAAAAGACTCAAATGCTTCACAGGAGTGTTGTCGGACGATATTTAACACTGAGCCACATAAGGAAACATTAAGACGGACAATCAAAAGCCAGGTGATACAGGTAGGTTTTAATGAGCATCTTAAAAGTAGAGATAGAGAGGTGGAGAGGTTTAAAGAGGGTATTGAGATTGAGGAGAGATTGAGTCAGTTAGGATTATATTCGCTGGAGTTCAGAAGAGTGAGGGGGGGGATCTCATAGAAACCTATAACATTCTAACAGGACTTGACAGGGTAGGTGCAGCAAGGATGTTCCCGATGGTGGGGGAGTCCATAACCAGGGGTCATAGGATATAGGGTAAACGTTTCAGGATTGAGATGAGAAATTTCTTCACACAGAGAGTGGTGAGCCTGTGGAATTCGTAACAACAGAAAGCAGTTGAGGCCAAAACATTGTATGTTTTCAAGAGGAGTTAGATATAGCTCTTGGGTTTAAAGGGATCAAAGGATATGGGGCGAAAGCGGGAACAGGTTACTGAGTTGGAGGATCAGCCATGATCATAATGAATGGTGGAGCAGGCCCGAAGGGCCGAATGGCCTTCTCCTCCTATTTTCTACGTTTCTATTCCAGAGCTTAGGACTTAAGCAACTGAAAGCACGGCCACTGAAAGCAGTGGTGGAGTGAAGGAAATCAGGAATGCACAAGAGGCCAGACCTGGAAGAGCACAGTGATCGCAGAGGGTTGGAGGAGGTTACAGAGATGGGAAGGGACAAGGACATGAAGGCATTTGAACACAACAATGTAAATTTTTAATTCAAGGCAGTCCTGGACTGGGAACCAGTGTAGGTCAGCAAACATGGGGTATTGGGTGAATGGGATTTGGTGCGCATTAGGATACGGGCAGCAGAATTTTGGATGAATTGAAATTTACAGAGCATGGAAGACATCTGGTTGGCTTTTTTTGTTTTGTTTTACTTTCCCACGCCCATGGGGACCAAAGGCATTTTAAAAGCGTGTTTTGCCAGTCGTCAGTCAATTTAGCACAGATGGTGAGTTCCGGGGGACGGGGAGGATTATATACTTGCAAATTTCTTGGCCAGTGCATTTACCCAGCTAGGCAATAGTATCTGCATGCATGACACGCCAGGGAATAAAGAAGGGTTTTTATCATGACCCATGACATGAAAATCAACATCACTGCTATCAGTTTTGACCCATCTGTGATTGAACTGGTGGCTGTTTATCACAAATAGATGGATATAGCTTGACCGTTTCTCATCACTAAACTTCGCAGCAATTCTTTGGTTCCTTGGAAAGGCTAATGTGCAATTTCTATTCTAATTTACCTCCTCTTATGAGTCCCTTTAAATCTCGGTGTAGTTGACTGGACAATGGTGGCTGGGGTTTTAAGTTGTTAAATTGTAATTCAGCTGTATGATATTTCTCCTCTTCTCTCTCCAGGGTTCTGGCTCGTTTGGACCATCATCATCATCCTGAGCTGCTGCTGCGTCTGTCATCATCGGCGAGCCAAGCTCCGCCTGCAGCAACAGCAACGGCAGCACGAGATCAACCTCATCGCCTATCAGGGAGCCCGTAACTACTCCCTGCTTCCACTCTACCTGAGTACGTGTCTCAATTGCAAATTGTGATATCCTGGGCAGTTGTGCGTTATTAACCCTTTCAGAACATCGACTTGTTGTTTTTGCAGGGATGAACTGATGTCTGCGTTGCCAGCAATACGCTCTAGCGGCAGTGTGTTGCTTCTACCTCAGTTTATTAGGACTGGTCTTTCTGACCAGGGTGCTGCTTGCTGCCACTTTGCATTGGAAATTCAGCCATGTGCTGCACGCAATTTTATGCCCCGTTTGCTACAAAAGTTACACAGAATTGCAAAGAATTTTCCAGCAGAGGAACAGGCCATTCGCCCCAAATGGTCCATGCTGTTGAATATGCTCCACATGAGCTTCCTCCCATCCTGCATCACTTAATCCTATCTTTTCTCCCCCATGTACGGATCGAGCTGTGCCTTAAATGCATCTATTATTCGTCTCAACTACTTTTTGTGGTAGTAAATTCCACATTCTAGCCACTCTACTAAAGACGTTTTTCCTTTCAAAGAAGAAAAAACGTTTTTCCTATTTTTGAAGATGTTATGTACATTATGCACCTGAATTTTTGATGTGGGCTCCCAGCAGACAAGACTCCCCTCTAAGTGGTGCAGAGTCAGGATATGTGACCTCTCTTGTGTAGGCATGTTTGGTGGCACCATATGGAGGAGGCTGGACTAGTCCTTGGGTTTGATTATTGGTCTTGCTGGATTTGCTGTGGAGGCACTGGGATTAATGTCAGTGATCGTGGGCTTTCAGGGGATACCTGTTGATAACTGACTGGATTATTTATTTCAGATACAGCACTGAAACAGGCCCATCGAGTCTGTGCCAACCAATAACCACCCATTTATACTAACCCTACAGTAATCCCATATTCCCTACCACCTACCTACACTAGGGCCAATTTACCTATCACCTGCAAGTCTTTGACTGTGGGAGGAAACCGGAGCACCCGGAGGAAACCCACGCGGTCACAGGGACAACTTGCAAACTCCGCACAGGCAGTACCCAGAATTGAACCTGGGTCCCTGGAGCTGTGAGGCTGCGGTGCTAACCACTGCCCCACTGTGCCGCCCAGGGATTAGGGGACAGCAGTGATGCCGAGTACTTTCTACCCAGGTTCACCCTTGAAATATGACACTCGAGCAAAGCACTGGAGGATTCCTGGTTCCCTCAGGCTGCACCTCAGCAAAAGAGAAAGAGAAAAACAAAAACTGGAAAGGAACAAAATATTCATTCGGGTTCCAGAAAATTATCTTTTTTTTTAATTTAGTGTCACTTTTCCAGATGTGTGTTCTGTAGGAAAGGATTTCTTACTCCATGATATTAAGATCAAGCTATTAAGGTGAACAGATACAATAGAAAGAGAGAAACAATTTCCACTGGTTAGGAGAGACTACAGCTAGCATTTTACACCCCCCCACCCCCCCCCCCCCCCCCCCCCCACACCCACAAAAGAGCGGGACGGTGTGGGGAGGGTGGTGGGGGGGGGACATAAAATGGAGCAGGAGGCTCGGGGGGGCCCTTCCCGACCTGCCCCCGCCTCCACCGCCACCTTATGCAGGGCGGCAGCGGTGAAAAACAGCCTGCCCGCCCCAGGCCAATCAAGGCCCTTAAGTGGCCACCATGGGGATTTTACTTGTGGCTAGTCGAGCAGCCCAGGCCCAAGGAAAGCCACCTGACAAAAACAGGCGGCTCTCTGACGGCTTGGGGGTGGGGGCTCTCGTGATTGGGCACCCTGTGCCCGATTGAGGGCCGCCCCCGCTGCCCCAACCACCCCCAACACGCCCCTCCCCGTCCCCCCCAGTTGACCACCCTTGCTTCGTTGCGGCCCGACCAATCACCCCCGGCGAGGCAACAAACACTTACCTTGGTTCCGGAGCTTGTCGACATCTTCACCTTGAAGCTGGGCTGCAGTCCCAGCAGTGACCAACGCTCCCAGTTGCGCTGCTGGGACTAAGAGCTGCCAGCCCGCTGATTGGCCGGCAGTTCTATTAAGCGGGTCCTTCTGCCTCAAGCGGGTGGAAGTCCTTGATCAGAGCAATTAAAGGCTGGGGAGCAGCAAAATATGGGTCGGATCCCCAGGCCAGGTGGAAGCAGGTTCGCCACCGACTTTTCAGTTGGTGGATGGCTCCCGTCCGCTAAGGGTAAAATCCCGGCCTAACAATAGGGAGCATTGTCTAAAAATTAGAGCCAGACCTTTCAGCAGTGAAACTAGGGAAGGGTGGTAGAAGTTTGGAACTCTCTTTTGTAAATGGCAATCGATGCTAGATTGATCATTTTAAATCTGAGATTGATTTTTGCGAAGCAAGGGCATTGGAGGATATTAAGCAAAGGCATATATGTGGAGTTAGATCACAGATAAACCCCGATCTCATTTAATGGCGGAACAGGCACGAGCCATATGGCCAACTCCTGTTCCAAAGGGCTAATTGTAATTTTTCCCGCAACAAATCCCTACTTCCAGTGAAATGAGGGGAACAAGCAAAATCTAGGTTTCAAGTTTTTTTTTTTTTTTTTTGGTTGTCCTTCTTCACTCTGAATTTGATCACAGATTTCACTCTTAACAATATAGAACTGAGTATTTGAAATAAGTTAAATATTGGTCTTTTTAACCCATATTAAAGGGTTTGATCCAGTTTGGTGGGTTAAAAATTGGTCTTTTACAACCTTGGACCTGGGTCTGAATCCAGTCTGGACTGATGAGATCAAAGTCTCTATTGATTGTATGGTGAGATGAGAAATTGAAGAGTTTTTTTTCCAGGTTTGTGGGTGTGGGTCCACAGGGCAAAACTGGCACTGGTTTTGATTTTAGTTGCCAATCTCACTCGAAGGCCACAGGGTGGCTGGTATGGGAAGTGGAAACTGGCACACAGATTCAGCTCCGAGGGCAAGTTTGGAATAGAGTTGAAGAAGCTTTATTCTGCATCTAACCGTGCTGTCTGTACATGACCTGAAGCAGCTTGATGTTGACACTGAAGTGGAAAGTCTTCTATCACTTGTAACCCACTCTCGAGGAACATAAAATTCACATTTTGAGGGGACAGATCAAACAGAATTTGGATTAATTATTTTTATTTCATGCATTATTTTGTTTCATCAGTAGCTGTGGAACCTGGAAATTGGGAAGGTTATTGACCCCAACAATGTGACAGATCCTGACTCATCCTGAGGGCTTTTAGGTAGGAAAGTAACTTGTGAAGAGGACATAAGGAGGCTACAAAGGGATATGGATAGATTAAGTGAGTGGGCAAAGACCTGGCAAAAGGAGTATAATGTGGGAAAGTGTGAAATTGTCCACTTTGGCAGGAAAAATAAAAAAGAAGCATCTTATCTAAATGGTGAGAGATTGCAGAGCTCTGAGATACAGAGGGATCTGGGTGTCCTAGTGCATGAATCACAAAAGGTTAGTATGCAGGTACAGCACGTAATTAGGAAAGCTAATAGAATGTTATCGTTTATCATGAGGGGAATTGAATACAAAAGTAGGTTGTGCTTCAGCTCTTCAGGTCATTGGTGAGACCACATCTGGAGTACTGTGTACAGTACTGGTCTCCTTATTTAAGGAAGTATGTAAATGCATTGGAGGCAGTACAGAGAAGGTTTACTAGATTGATGCCTAGAATGGGTGGGCTGTCTTATGAGGAAAGGTTGGACAGGATAGGCTTGTATCCGCTGGAATTTAGAAGAGTAAGAGGCAACCTGATTTGAAACATATAAGATCCTGAGGGGTCTTGACAGGGTGGATGTCTTAAGGATGTTTTCCCTTGTGGGAGAATCTAGAACCAGGGATCACTGTTTGAAAATAAGGGGTCTCCCATTTAAGACAAAGATGAGAAATTTTTTCTCTGAGGGTTGTGTGTCTTTGGAATTCTCTTCCTCAGAAGGTGGTGGAAGCAGAGCCTTTGAATGTTTTTAAGGCAGAGGTAGATAGATTCTTGATAAGCAAGGGGATGGAAGGTTATCAGGGGTAGGTGGAAATGTGGAGTAATCAGTTCAGCCATGAACTTATTGAATGGCTGAGTGGCCTACTCCTGCACCTAATTCGTATGTTCATATATTCATAATTTGTGCTTCCTGTTAGTCTCCTACCGATCAAGCCAGTACCGGCACATTTTTTCTCTCTCTCTCGTTCTCTGCATGTCTGTTTCTGCGCAAGTCAGTTTCTGCGTGAATCTCACTCTGTATGCCTATCTCTGCGTGTGCCTGTGTATCTCTATCTCAGTGTGAGTTTGTGCCTCTCTCTCTGTAAGCCTACCTCCATATATGTGGGGTTTTTCTACTTCCTTCCTCTGCCTCCCTGTGCCTCCCCCTTTATTTGTATCCTTCATTCCCTTTCCTAACTCGTTTTCAAATCAGGACTAAATTCAGTGGAGAAAAAATTCTTCTTTAGAAATCTTTGCAACTGTTTTCAAAATGTTAACTGGCTGTTGATGGTGAGAATCCCTCTTTACCTGACCTGAAAAACAGCCTCTGGCCAGAATGTGCTTGAATGAAGCATCACTAGTGAAGCCACAAACTAAAGTGAAACCCTTTCACTCTTTAACTTGCTTGCTAATGTTTACTGAAGCATGACTGTAATTTCCATTTGTCTTGAATGACATTGGCATTAGACAACTACGGTAGATTATATACAGTAGAGAATATTTGTGTTACTGGCTACAATGCCAATATGAACAAGATGGAGAGGTGCATCCAGCCTGCACCACCTTGTGCATCACTATGTCTTCTCTCCACCCAACCCGAAACTGTGAGATATCCTGGGAGAGGCAGAAAAAAAACACCCTAGCCACTTTGGGGGGGAAACTGTTTGGGAAATTCCTCTGCAACTCGTCCAGACGATTGAAGCTAGTTCTGGTGATCAATCTGAACGTGAGGTACCTACATTTTCTATGAGGTGAGGACAGCCCCAAACCAGAAACAGGTCCTGTTCTCACCTGAAGGAATTCAACAAGTTGGCATCGACTTCCTGAACCGGCAGCCTGTCCCACAGGTCCATTATTTTCTGGGAAGAGAACCACCTCCTGACATGAGTCTAAACCTGGCCTTATACAGCCAAAAATTGTTTACCCCCTTTACACCCGCGCCACCCCCCCGCGCTCTCTATTTATTTGGAACAAACAAAATCAACCGGAACATAGTCCATTATCTTCATTATTGATTTATTGCTCAGTGGCTGCTCTAACATGTGCTACTTCATGAAGTATTAAACAGGTCTATTGTACCTGTGAACTCCTCATACCACAGTGGCCATTTTAAAAAATATTTGTTCATGGGCTGTGGGTGTCACTGGCTAGGACGGCATTTATTGCCCATCCCTTCTTGCCCTTAAGAAGGTGGTGGCGAGCTGCTTTCTTGAACCACTGCAGTCCATGTGGGGTAGATACACCCACAGTGCTGTTAGGAAGGGAATTCCAGGATTTTGACCCAGCGACAGTGAAGGAACAGCGATATAGTTCCAAATCAGGATGGTGTGTGACTTGGAGGGGAACTTGCAGGTGGTGGTGTTCCCATGCATCTGCTGCTCTTGTCCTTTTCGGTGGTGGAGTTTGCGGGTTTGGAAGGTGCTGTCGAAGGAGCCTTGGTGCGTTGCTGCAATGCATCTTGTAGATGGTACACACTGCTGCCACTGTGCGTGGGTGGTGGAGGGAGTGAATGTTTGTGGATGGGGTGCCGATCAAGTGGGCTGCTTTCCTGGATGGTGTTGAGCTTCTTGAGTGTTGTTGGAGCTGCACCCATCCAGGCAAGTGCAGAGTATTCCATCACACTCCTGACTTGATTTGCTGACTGGAGGGCTGGCATTTGCCTTTCCCATAGGAAGAAAACAAAAAGTAGCACCAATAGGTGTATTGAATAGTTGCATTTTGACTGCCCCCCCCCCCCCCCACCCCACAGCCCCCCAACCACCAGCTTGCTGCAGAGTTGAAGTTGGGAATACCCAGCCTCCCTTTGCCAGAGAGCAGATGGACAGCTGATGGAAGCACATGGTTCATTGGAGGCCACTGATCAGCAGCAAATTGTGATTCAGTAGAGTTCCTTTATTAATTACAATGAACCTCTGGGCACTTGGAGACTGAGCGTAGCCTCAGTAAAGGGAGGGAACGGAGGGGAAAATGCTCTTCCCTGCCCTGTGGTAGCAGGTCATAGAGCTGTTTTGGAGTGTCCTGGCAGAAGTTACATCCATTTGCTCCCTCGAGTAAAGAACACACTTTGGGAAGTACCTGAAGGGGAGCAGCAGAAAAGCAGACTCTTTTTTTTGATGACTTCTGCCTCCAACAGTATGGCAGCCTTTCTGTTCCTCTGACAATCTATTTTAATGTAACTTGCAACCCAGCTGTATTTTACTATCTCCCAATTTATCTCTCTATTCAGTCTATCAAAATATACACACGCATATCTTTCCAATTTAAGCTTGCAACTACTAGTGTTTTTTTTGTACACTATCTCAGTTTTATGTAACTAGAAATTTCAGCATAGGTAGGCATTATTTATTCATTGGGTCTGTGTTTGTGCTAACTGCCCAATTTTAGCTATCTATTCTCACCCCACTTCCCTCCTTTTTACTCCTTTTTTAATATTTTCCATTTTCTCTTAAATCTTGTGATTGACAAGCTAGAAATAAAAACTTAGCCAGTTAAACACTCATGAGCAATAAGGTGGAAAAATTGTTCACTGTCATTATTCTGTTGTACACCTTGATTTTTAAAATTCTTATTCTTATTTTCAAATCTCTGCAAGGCCTGACTCCTCCCTATTTCTGTCGTCATCTCCAGGTCCCCCCAACCGTTCAAGATATCCAGTTCTGGGACTCTTGCACATCCCCAATTTTAATCACTCCATCACTAGAGGCTGTGCCTTCAACTGCTTGAACTCTGGAATTCCCTCCCTGAACCCCTCCCCCCCCCCCCCCCCCCTTCACCTCTCGTCGCTCCTTTAAAACCTAGCTCTTGGTCACCTGTCCTAATATCTCCTTCTGTAACTCGGTGTCAAATTTGTGTGATCGCTCCTGTGAAGCACCTTGGGTAACTTTTCTATGTTAAAGGTGCTATGTAAATGCAAGTTGTTGTAGGGGTTAAGTGCTAATTCATGATCATCATTAAGATGGTGCTTGGGTCTTGTGAAATTTTCACATGATAAAGTGTAACACCCAGAAGAACCATTGTTCCTGTCTGTTCAGCACCCCTTGATAATTCTAGTATTGCGATGAAATATATTTGCATTATAAATATAAATATGTTTTTCTTTTCTCCTCTTCCATTCAACCCTTTCTGGAAAAAAAAAACCCAGGATTTTTGCCAAGTTATTTACTCCCTCCTTATGAAGAAGTGGTGAACAGACCTGTGACTCCGCCACCTCCCTACAGTGCCTTTCATCAGCAGTGCGTCACAGCTTGCAATGGCTCCTCCAATCCCGAGCCAGATAGGTCTCCAACCACCCCAAGTAACTCTGTGCTGACGGTCTGCGAGGTGGTTCCCCGTCAAGGGAGCGCGCTGGACCTGGACTCTCCGCTCACTTACTCGGAGCATAGCTTGAACAAAACGCCGACAGCCAATCAGGCGGAGGATCTGGTTGCCGGCACTGAACTAGAGCCCGTGCGAGCTTGTTGCTTGGACCTGGAAGAGGAACTGAGCTGCCCCGAGAAGGAGCAACTGACTGATTATTATCCAAGCTCTTCCTCCAAGATCGAGAGTTGGCATCACCAGTCCTGCTTGGAAATCAAGGACGTAGATAAGACCCCCGGGAGGCACCGAAGGTTCACCGGAGATTCTGGTATCGAGGTTTGTGTTTGTAACAGAGACGATGATCCGAAAGAATTGGATGGTCTGATTGATGGTTTGGGGAGTGCAGTGGAGTTCTGTGACAGCTGTAACGTGTGTGACTCCTGCCCTCGTACGGACACGAGGGAGGAGAGCCTCACTGAAGCACGCGAGCAACAGGATTGCAAGGAGCAACACGGTCCAGACATCACTGAGGAGCCGGTGTGTCTTTTGCTGGACACCATCAATGAAAATGAGTTGCTGCAAGGTCATCAGCATCATGACTCCCAAACCTAACTGCAGCTCCCTCGTCGGCTGCACTATTTGACATTTGTACTCGAGGACTCCTAGTACTCTATTTTCGTTGAGCTTCAGAACCATTCTGGTGTCGTGTGTACTTGGAAGAAAGAGAAGAAACAGATGATAAATGCCAGATTGCTGGTGTTATGGAACAGAGACTGAGCTGGCAGTATTGAACCAAGAGAAATTGGTCAGGCTAGCTACAAGAATGGCACTCTGTGATGGTTAGTGTTGGCCTGTCGTATTGTGGTATAGAAGCAATTATGACATCAACTGGAATTTTGTAACCAACATTTAAATTTTTAATCAAAACATATTTGCATGGGATCGTGACCCTACATTCATCTTGTGTCATTTGAAAAGACCACTTTTCTTTATCTGTGTCCTTGTAAGAGACAGCTTTATCCATCTGGGTTGAAATCACAAATGATATAAAAACTTAGGAGACTTTAGAACTGACGCACAGTGTACTTTTGAATAGAAGGGATGATGGTTCTCCTCTCTTCTAGGACTGTGAATACCAGCTTTAAACTGCATAAAGGACATCTTTCTGCATTATGTATCACACTCTCTACAGAAGCACAAGTTTCATTATTTCGGTTGCTAAGGCTTTAGTTTTTACGTTCTCATTGCGTGTGGAGGTTCAGGAAGCATGGGAAGACTAGATGATCCGATCACCTACAGAATTTGACACAGCAAAAAACAAAAAAAGCCATAACTGGGTTGGATATGCAATTTTTCTTTGTGCTGAGTCTGTAACTATAACTTTAATGTGGGTAGTGCCTGACTGGCATGGATGCTATTGGTGAGCTGAATTTTAAAAAAAAGTTTCCTCTGTCAAACTAAGTTGGTATTGACTGATGTTCGGGCGCCCCTCAATTTGGTGTGCTTTATATCTGTGAACGACTCTGACCTGCTGTGCTAGTGAGAATAGTCACTCTCCCTCTCACCAGCACTTCACCACCAGTACTCTGCCTCCAATTCATTTACTAGCACGAGAGGAAGATTTCCTCTGCATGCACTCTGTGTCACAAGATCGCAAATGCATTTACCTGAACCATTTGCCTCTTTTACACAGTGTCGAGATTATGACCACTGTGTGTATAAAAAAGAAAGACTGGGATTTACATATACCGCCTTTCATGACCTCAGGACATCCCAAAGCGCTTTACAACCAATGAATTACTTTTAAAGTGCAGTCACTGTTGTAATGTAGGAATCGAGACAACCAAATTTGCCGACAGCAAAATCCCACAAACAGCAATGAAATAATTGACCCTATCATCTGTTTTAGGTGTTGGTCAAGGGGTAAATATCCAGGAAACTGGGGAGAACGCCCCTGCCGCTGTTTGAATGTTAACAAAGGATCTTTAGTGCCCACCTGGGAGGGTAGCCTGGACTTCACTTTAACGTCTCATCCAAGTGACGGACCTCCAGCAGTGCTGTACTACACTGAAGTATAGCTAGAACAATGTTTGGTCAATTACAGATTCAGTATGTGTGCACGTGCACACGTTTAGTTTGTTCTGTCTGTGCACGCAGATATGCCAAACCTGTTATCAGGGCCTGAGCACACCTCTAATTCACCCTTGGCCATCTATCCATATTACTGTACAACATACAAGCCACCTTTCCCTTCCCCTCCCCGCACACCCCAATACTTCCGTAACTTTGTATCTGGTGTTAGGATACAGTGAGCAGTCGATTTATGCTGATATTTCAAGTCATTTATTTGGTGTGCTGCCTCAACAACTCTGGGAATGACTGTCTCCTCTAATAACCGGCGGGGACTGCCGTTTAAGCTAATTGGCAAGTGAACCAAACGGCTTTTTGCAGGATCTTGATGGCTTCAGACCATGGTCACCAAGTGCAGATTTTCAATTGTGTCGGTGACGTTACATGACAGCGAAGATCTGAGGCTGACTGTTGGAGGGAAGGAAGCCATTGGGAAAGGGTCATGTGATACTAAGATGGAAAATGAGGGTCGGTTCAACCATTCTAACTGATTTACAACGGAGCCAAAGGAACTTGTATCACATAGAGTTTAACCAAGCTTGGTTGGTTCATAGTTAGCCTCGTTGGTGAGGGAGCCCTTGAGGTGCAGATTGAGATGGGTACATTAACTGGCAGCAGGGCTGCTGAAATGAACCCTGTTTTTGGTTGGGGTTGGGTTGGGTGGGGAGGGGAGGGGAACTGCACTGTGTAGTGTTCAGTGCCACACTGACTGAATAGTGGATGCTGTGTAGGAGAGTGACTATGGGATTTCCAGTTCCATTCACAAGATTAGGGAAAGTTTTTTTTTTAATGGGGTGGAAAGGGGGGCCATCTCTGTGTGACACATTAACTGGGAAAGTGTGGATTTAAAATTAGATTTGCTATTTCGATTTAAAAACACTTTTGAAATAAAAAGTCTTGAAGTATGCAGGTAGAAACTACTGAATGCAAAAGGAAATTCTTTCAAATTAACTGCAGGGAGCTTCATACAGATGCATACTAGGCTGGTCTGGTCTTAAGTAATCACGGTTTTCACGTGAAGGCACGCTCCTTGGAGTACTCCTACCAACTGCTAGCTTTAACTTGGTTTTAACATCACATTGTAATTTTCCAATGGGTATTTTAATGATTTATTAAAAAATCAATAGTGTTTTCTGATCTCATGGTCATTTTTCTTTTAAGCGTCTTGCCACATTATTCCTAGGACTAGTGATCACTCCAGTCCCCCTCAAGTTGGCCCTTCTGCCTCTGGGACTCTTCAAATTTCAGATTTTCAGCAGTAACTTCAACTGCATGCAATTTTAACATAGAAATTCACACTGTTTGCCATGGGCTGTCATGTAATGTTACCTCACAACAAATCATCCATTAATTACCTTGTTCGCCAGCAAGGCACCACCAGGAAGAATGCGCCATGTGCAGCAGCAGCATCATATCAGCACACAGTATCTCAGCAATAATTGTAGCACAGGTCACCACAGTCACTGGGAAATTAAGAGTGGCGGCAATTGTTCCTGTGAAGTCAGTTCAACGTGGGCGGTCAATGACTTTACTGAGATGAAAATCATTCACCAATTGAAGTTTCAAATAAAAATAAAACTGCATATAATTAAATTTTTTCTCCCTTGTGTTTATCTAACTTTCCCTTGAATGCATCTATGCTATTCACCTTAACTACTCCATGTGGTAGCGAGTTCCACATTTTAACCACTCTCTCGGTAAAAATCCTATGGGATTTATTAATGACTATTTTCTATTTATGGCCCCTGGTTTTGGTCTCCCTCTACGGCAATCCTATCAAACCCCTTCATAATTGTAAAGGCCTCTATCAGGTCGCCCCTCAGCCTTCTCTCTTCCAGCGCTCTCCTTTATAAATTCCAGAAGAATGAGGGGATTGCAGCAGTTTCCTGCTCCGAGGTGCTCGCAGGTTCATCTGTTCACCGGTCAAGGTGGGTTACTGTTGGACCTTTTCAACCACAGTTGTGTAAGATCTTGTATGCTGTACCATAAAACAACTACAACTTGGATTTAAAATAGTGCCTTTAACATAGAAAAGCATCCCTAAAAATGGACGTCAATCCAATGAAGGAGAGTCTGGGGTGGGGAGTTCACCAAAAACAATGAATTGGGCCTTAAAGGAGGAGAGGTTAGAGAGAGTGTTCCTCAGTATGGGGCTTGAAGACATCGCTGCCCCTGGTGGTGGCAAAGAGCAGAGGGAATGCTCATAGAGTCAGAGGAGGGGAGCGTTTGATGGTGATGGGGGTCTGAAGCATTGCAGAAGGTTACAGAGATGGGTAATGGTGGTGGTTGGGGGGTGGGGGGGGGGGGAGGGGGTAGGGAGTGGAGGTCAACAAGGGTTTAAACACAAGATTGGAAATTTTAAATTTGAGGTGTTGGAAGACCATGAGCCAATGTAGGTCAGCAAGCACGGGAAGTGATGGGTGAATGGGACTCGGTGTGGGATGCAAAATGAGATGCAGTTTTTTTTGGATGAACTGGTATTTAACAAGGAGGGGAAACCAGGCAGCAGAGCATTGGAAAGTTAGGCTTGATCTGAAAGGTTTACCCCTTACCCGAGGAGTTGTGCTGTGGAGTAACTTCCAAGACATTGCCTCACCTGTTCCAGGTGCAGGCTGATCTTGGGTTTCCACTACGTTCCTTTTGTTTTCTTAAAATTTCAAGCATTGGTTTTCTTTTCTGTCCTGTGAATTAATCTTTCCCTTCCCTTGGCAACACTGCATTTTTTAAAATTTAAAATTATGGAAGCATAGAAATAGATGTTTTTATCCCCATGAGAGCTTCGTCTGTTCCTGCTTGCGCTCTCATTTGTTTCCCACACCCTTTTTCAAGTTGCTACCTGATCCCTTAAGAACTTATGGTCTCTGCTTTGACTAAGGTTGTGGTAGGGAGTTCCACACTCAATCACCCTCTGTGTAAAGACATCTTTTATAAACCCACTTTTTCTTTTACTAATTATCTTAATTATGTGCCTTGTTGCCATCTTGTCATCCAACAGAGGAAATCTATCACTATTTATCTTATTAGCTCATAATCTGGAAGACCTATCTACTCACCCTTTACTGCTGTAGTGAAAAAACTCTAATTACTTGAGCTTTTCATAATTGTAACCCCTCATCTCTGCTTAACATCCTAATGAATCTATCCTGCACCTTTTCCATTACTATTGTTGTCTGCCTTATAATGAAGTGTCCAAAACTGTACCCAGTACTCCCAACTGTGGCCTCAGAGCTTTGTATAAATTCAACATTGCTTTTTTACTCTACCTCAATACAAAAGTACAAAATCCGATTGCCAATTTGCTTTCTTCTTAATTGAATTATCTTGCATTTAACAAATGCTTGTGATATTTTGTTAGATGTAAAATGATTGTTTTTTTTTAAAGAAAGCCAGTCATTGACCTGGTGCCTGAAATTTACGAACTGTTACAACTGCCCCCTGACATCAGCAGTAGCTGAAGAAATTGGGATCTATCCATTTAGAGCAGTAACCTTTAAGATACAGGATTGGTTCAACACAACCCAAAACTACCCATGAACAAAGCCATGGGACATCAAGTGTAGATTAAAAAGTTCCTGTAGAGTGTGTGTGTGCGTGCACGCCATTCGTTAAAAGTGTGACTGGTGACCTCTTGGCCTGGATTGAAGAAATCCTTTTATTCACTATTCAGCGATGCCAGTACCAGGGCCTGTTCCAACTTCTGCATGGAGCAATGGCGTGAGTGTGAAGTTATAATCTCTTGGCACTCTGACATGCACGGTCCTGCCTCGTGGGTTTGCTGTGTGCTTTCATTTTTGCAATGTTGCCATTCCAGCCCAGCAGCACCTACACGATGCCCAGGCTAAGATTGCAGGCTCCACGTTATCCAAAAGCAGCAGTAGGCAAGGTCAATTTACTTTTTAAAATATTAAAACACATTTAATAAAGGAGACAAGGTATTCACCCCTTGAACTGTATCCACCCCTGTGAATTGTGTATAATTGCTCTTTAATGGACTTCACCCAACTTATCTAATCTAAGGCAATTGAGTAAGGATAAGTGAAAGCTCCAGGAAAATAAAGTTGTTCAAAACTTCTCCCTAATCCAGTGAAAGTCTGGAATATGACCATAACATTGAATCTTCGTCCACCAGTGCCTCAAATTTAAAATTCTCATCTTTGTGTTCAAATCCAGTCATGATTTCGCCCCTCCCTATCTCTGCACCTTCGGGAGAACGCGCTGCTCCTCCAATTCTGCCCTGTTGCACATCCCTTGACTTCTTGCATCCCAATATTGGTGGCTGTGTCTTCAGATGTTTAGGCCTTAACCTAAGGAATTCCCCACCCCTCTACCTTTTTCTTCCTTTAAGATGCTCCTTAAAACCTATCTCCTATCCTGTGGCTTGCTGTCAGGTTCTGTTTGATAACGTTTCTGGGAAACGCCTTGGAATATTTTATTATGCTACATATGCTAAACACATATTGTCCCTGTTACATACGATAATCAAAGAGTCATTTACGGCACAGAAGGAGGCCATTCGGCCCCTCAAGGCTCCTTAGACAGCACCTTCCAAACCCACGACCTCTACCAGCTAGCAGGACAAGGGCAGCTTGGGAACATACATAGGAACACCACCACCTGCAAGTTCCCCTCCAAGCCACACACCATCCTGACTTGGAACTATATCGCTGTTCCTTCACTGTCGCTGGGTCAAAATCCTGGAACTCCCTTCCTAACAACACTGTGGGTGTACCTACCCCAAATGGACTGCAGCGGTTCAAGAAGGCAGCTCACCACCACCTTCTCAAGGGCAATTAGGGATGGGCAATAAATGCTGGCCTGGCCAGCGATGCCCACATCCCATGAACGAATAAAAAGAAAATGAAGTCAATGCTGGCTCTCCATGGGGCTATGCAGTCAGCCCCAGTCCCTGGCTCCATCTCTGTAGCCCTGCAAGTTTGTTTCTTGCAGGTAGCCATCCAACTTCCTTTTGAAGTCAGATTGTCTCCTCTTCCACCATCCTTTTGGTCAGCGAGTTCCAGGTCATTGTCACTCACTGCGTAAAAAAAATCCTACATTTTCCCCCCACATCTTTTTCCCAAAACTTTCAGTCTGTATCCTCTAGTCCTTGTACCATTAGTTAATGGGAATAGTTTTTTCCTTGTCTAACTTATCTAAGCCTGTTTTAATCTTGTACTTTTCTATTAAATCTCCCCTCAATCTCCTATGCTCTTAAGGAGAACAACCTAACCTTGTAACTAAAATTCTCCATCCCGGGAACCATTCTGGTAAATCTTCCCTGCTCCCTCATCCTTCCTGAAATGTGGTGACCAGAACTGGATGCAATACTCCAGTTGGGGCCTAACCCGGAGCTTTATACAGGTTCAGCACAACTTCCCTGCTTTTGTACTCGATACCTCTATTTATAAATGTTTTGTTGGCGGCAGTTTTTTTCTTGTTACCTTACTGCCATCTAGTGGTGATAACCAATATTTCATACAGCACAGAAAGAGGCCATTCAGATTATTGTGCCTGTGTCAGCTCATTGAAAGAATGATCCAATTAGTCCTACTTTCCTGTACTTCCCACATAAACCTGCAATGTTTTTCCTCTTCAAGTAGTTACCCAATCCCCTTTTGAAAGTTACTATTGAATCTGCTTCCACCTCCCTTTAAAGAAGTGCGTTCCAGATCGTCATAAAAAAATTTATGAAGGATAGAATGTGAGAGGCTGGCCAGGAGTGCATTGGAACAGTCAAGTCTAGAGGGAACAACAGCATTGATGAGGCGTGAACAAGAGGAGGCAGTGCCTTTAATAAACACCTAATAATTGATGCAAAACAAAAGAGTTATATTTGAATAACTGGGGGATATATATATATTATATACATATATAGTGTGGGAAAATGTCGCACTGACACGGAACACAAAAGTCCGAGTGTATCAGGCCTGTGTCCTCAGTACCTTGCTCTACGGCAGCGAGGCCTGGACAACGTATGCCAGCCAAGAGCGACGTCTCAATTCATTCCATCTTCGCTGCCTTCGGAGAATACTTGGCATCAGGTGGCAGGACTATATCTCCAACACAGAAGTCCTTGAAGCGGCCAACATCCCCAGCTTATACACACTACTGAGTCAGCGGCGCTTGAGATGGCTTGGCCATGTGAGCCGCATGGAAGATGGCAGGATCCCCAAAGACACATTGTACAGCGAGCTCGCCACTGGTATCAGACCCACCGGCCGTCCATGTCTCCGTTATAAAGACGTCTGCAAACGCGACATGAAATCGTGTGGCATTGATCACAAGTCGTGGGAGTCAGTTGCCAGCATTCGCCAGAGCTGGCGGGCAGCCATAAAGACAGGGCTAAATTGTGGCGAGTCGAAGAGACTTAGTAGTTGGCAGGAAAAAAGACAGAGGCGCAAGGGGAGAGCCAACTGTGCAACAGCCCCAACAAACAAATTTCTCTGCAGCACCTGTGGAAGAGCCTGTCACTCCAGAATTGGCCTTTATAGCCACTCCAGGCGCTGCTTCACAAACCACTGACCACCTCCAGGCGCGTATCCATTGTCTCTCGAGATAAGGAGGCCCAAAAGAAAAGAATACATATATATATATGGGGCTTCATGCTTTCACTAAAAATTCCAGTGACCAATCTGGAAAGTTTGTTTCAGAGAAAAAAAGAAAAGCATGTCATCATGAACAGCAAAAGCAGTGTCTATGTTAATATGGTCTCAAAAGTAAATAAATTGGATAAAATATTGCAGTACTTATAATAACCTGCATCTATTAAATGTCATTAACATCAAGGGAATTGTATTCTAGCCCTTGTATAATGCAGACTAAAAAAATAAATATTTTTCTGCTATCTGACAGGTAATTTAATTTGAATAAAGTTTTTAGGTGGAGGTGTTGGAAGGCTCATCAGGGACCAGCAAAGAGAAAAGTTCCTCTCGACCCTAAGCTTTAGAGTTGCTCTGTCAGACACGAGAATGGCCGTGCTGCTTTGGATGTAATATTCGCAGCAGCAGTACAATCTAACACAAAAACCTTTCTCAGCAGAAATCAGCATTGACCTGATTACATTGATGAACTAGCAAATGCATCACCACAAATGTCAGTCTGATGAAATGCATGCTGGTATTTTTCCAGGACAATAAAGGCCCTTTGAAACTACATTTGGTGCCTGTAGTGAAGTGGGTGTCTTGTCCAGGACGTTTAAAAAAAAATGGTGACTCTCACCAACTGACCCTTGTAGAGGGAGTCTCCAACCCAAATCTTTAATGAGGGGGAGTTTCACTACTCAGACCTTCTGTAAAGGTAGTTTATTCAAAACATTGCCTTGGAGGACACTACCACCATCAAAGAACTGAATGATTGGGAATAAAGCATGGAAGCATCCTGAGTGAACAGTATCTGTAACTGATAATTCAGCTCCCTCACACTATAGGGCTCAGTGATTAGGGATAGTTCCCTCGGCCAAACCAACGGCAGCCACTGTTCACATCAAAAAGTGTTTTGGGGACTAGGTGGTGGTGTTCTGAGCACACTGACTTTCACGTCTGAGATCTGAGTTTTGAGTCCATCCCAGTTTGATGGAATGTACGTCTGCAGTATCTGTCAGACGTAAGGGGATCTGCATAAACTGTGTTTGAGCAACTTGAATCTATACTGGGGATATGGAGCCCCCCACCCTCTTCATGAAACTGACATGAATTGGGCAAAGAAACTCAGACAGGCCTTTGCATTCCTGGGATAGGAAATGCAAATTAATGCCACAATAGTGCAGTAGTTGATACTATTCCAAGGTATGGTATGTTTTTTGGGGAAAAATAGAGCGTTCCTAAAATTATCCCTGAAAACTTCTTTGCATTTGACCTAAAATGTTGTGTCATTTTCAAGGACCCTCCTGCTTATACCTGGAATTAAACTTTCTTGTAGACCCCACTAACATTAAACTGTCCTGTGTGGCCCAGCCCAAATGCATTTCTCTGAACATATGCTTGAAATTAGTGTTCTTGTTTTCCAGCAGCTTTATACACAAAAATTACATCAGTAATGAACACACTTTAAACACAAAAAGCCAAGCAATGCGTAAATGATTATGTTGAGCAGATCTGGGGCCCAGCAGGCCTACAATTGCTTCCATTGCGGTGAACAGCTTTATGAAGACTGCTTCTTAGTTGAAATCATAATCTTGCCTTTAATCAGATTTCTTGCGATTTTCCCACGCTTTCCTGAGTTTGAGCTGTACTTTGAACTTCGCTGGTTGCAGTACAATCCCAAATCTTCCTCTCAAGTCAGGCAGGGGATGACCTGGAGGAACCTCAGCACTAAAGCGCTGAAGAAACCACGATGTGAAGAGGAAGAGTTCCATCTTTGCCAGGACCTCTCCGAGGCAAGCTCTGACACCAGCCCCAAAAGGCAGGAAACTAGCTGAAGGTGTGTAGATGTGTTTACCATCCTCATCCAAGAACCGGCCTGGAATCGAGAACAAAAGGTTTTTATATATATATATATATATATATATATATAGATGACCTGTTCTATGCAGCTTTGAACTGAAGGTGGGATTGGAGGAACTTGACACCTCACTTCTTAATTTGTTAAAGGTCTGGATTTATTTTCTCCGAGTAAGGAGCAGTTCCTACAAAAGGAAAAATACTGCGGATGCTGGAAATCTGAAATATAAACAGAAAATGCTGGAAATGCTCAGCAGGTCTGGCAGCATCTGTGGGGACAGAAGCAGAGTTAACGTTTCAGGTCAGTGACCTTTTGTCAGAACCAAAAAAACGTTAAAAGATGTAACAGGTTCTAAGCAAGTACAGAGGCAGGGAAAGGGTGGAAGTGAAGAAAGAAAAATAGGAAAGGTCTGTGATAGGATGGAAGACAGGAGAGATTAAGTGACGAAAGGGATGATGGTGCAAGGCACAAGGAGGTGGCAATGGGACAAGTAAAGAAATAGAAGGGTCGAGAGGAGGTGTAAATGGCAACAGCAGAATGCTCACCAGCACCTGCTGTTTGAAAAGATATCAGCAGTGGTTGTGATCTGGAAGTATTGAATTTGATGTTGAGTCTGGACTAGTATAAAGTGCAGCTCTTACTTGGATCAAAGACATCTGGATCCTTCCATTCCTTTTCATCATGATGAATCGCCCAGAGGTTGATGATTACACGGGTTTCTTTGGGGATTGTGTACTCACCAATGCTATAAAACAATAAATTGGAATCAGTGTTAAAACTGCATCTCAGATTATGTGAATTATTTAAAAAAGAAACAAAGCCCCCTAGAAAGAAAAAAAAAAGGAAACCGCACAGATACATAGTGCCTTTCACAACGTCAGGACATTCCAAAACGTTTTACAGCCAATTAAGTACTTTTGAAGTGTAGCTGCTGCGGTAATGTAGGAAACGCGGCAGCCAACCTGCGTACAGCAAGATCCCACAAACAGCAATCAGAGTGTGGTGGAGGCAAATTTAGTCGTAGCTTTCAAAAGGGAATTGGATAATTATCTGAAGAGAAAGGATGTGCAAGGCTACAAGAGGAGGCAGAGGAGTGGGACTAGCTGAGTCGCTCTTGCAGAGAGTCGGCACAGACATGACGGGCCAAATGGCCTCCTTCTGTGCTGTAACCATTCTATGAATATAAATCATTAGATAAGCTGCTTTTTACTGATGCTGGTTGAGGGATTAATATTGGTCAGAACACTGGAGAGACCTCCACTGCTCTTCTTCAAATCGTGCCATGGGATCTTTTATGTCGACCTGAGAGGGGACCACGGGGCCTCAGTTTAACATCTCATCCAACAAATGGCATTCCTGACAGTGCAGCACTCCGTCAATACTGCACAGCAGTGTCAGCTCGGATTATATGCTCAAGTCTTCGGAGTGGGATTTGAATTCACAACTTTCTGACTCAGATCTTACTTAATTACTCAGATAGGCTCTATTTACTCTAAGTAGACTGAGAGGAGACCTGATAGAGAGTTATAAAGTAATGAAAGGGCTGGAAGGGGGCCTATTGATAGATTATTCCAGTCCAACAGATTGGGAAGGACCAGGGAGACACGGGTTTAAACTGTGCAACAATCGGAATAGACTAGATGTTAGGCAACTCTTTGTCCAGTGAGTGGTGAGCCTCTGGAATACATTGCTAGTTGGTGTGACTCTCTGCATGTCTTCAGAAGGGAGCTGCACCAGTTATTGTCTGTGGCAGAAATGGCATCATGTCGAGGGTAAGTGTCTTTATAGATAATGCTTGGTCCATGTAATCCCCTAGACTGGTTTCAATCACCTGAGGGGGTTGAGAGAAATTTTCCAAAGTTCATTTTTCCCTTATTGGCCCTGGGTTTCATTCTGGATTTTTGCCTCCTGCTGGGAAGCTGCAGGGATTGGTTTAGGGGAAGTGGGTGGGGGGAGGAAGTGTCTAGTCACATTGATCCAGTCATCATGAGTGTTGGGCAGGCTTGATGGAGCAGCTGGTCTTTTCCTACCCACGACTTTTGTACGTTAGTATTTAGTGATCGCAACTGAGCTGACGGCTCGTCACAGATCCTATTGGTCTGTGGTATTGTCCAATCCACTTCAGCTTGCAGATTTTTTTCCTTAAAACCTGGGTGGTAAAGTCCAAGAGCCCCGTGATGGCATTGTGGTTGGTCCGATCCCTGTTGAAGTACGAGTTGCAAACATCATCTATCTGCCCAAAATAACCCGTCTTTGTGCATGACATACACTGTTTCTCTCTCTTCCTACTTTGGGCCTTGAATTATACTAATCTTGTAAAATGCACACCCTTATTTTTTGGCTATCAAACAAGGCATTAGACATGAGAATTATTGATACTTGGAGATTAGATTGTCCAGGTATGTAGTTTCACAAAACCAATTTCGGAAGTTACAGTTACTGAAGGATTTAAATGTGCCTGTTGTGTCAGGGTTATCAAGATCAATTGACACTGGGTAGGGAATTGGTTCGGAGTTAGGAGACACGCAGTAGGGATAATGGATATTTTCTCCAATCCGACTTCAGTTAGGTGGATAGATTGGTGAAGCTAGGGCTGTTCTCCTTAGAGAAGAGAAGGCTGAGAGGAGATTTGATAGAGGTGTTCAAAATCATGAGAGGTCTGCACAGAGTAGATAGGAAGAAACTGTTCCCTTTGGCAGAAGGGTCAAGAACTAGGGGACACTGATTTAAGGTGGTTGGCAAAAGAATTAGGGGGGACGTGAGGAAAAACACAGCAAGTAGTTAGGATCTGGAATGCACTGCCTTAGAGTGTGGTGGAGGCAGATTTAATCGTGGCTTTCAAAAAGGAACTATCTGAATAGAAAAAAGTTGCAGGGCTATAGAGAAAAGGTGGGGGAGTGGGACTAGCTGAGTTGCTCTTGCAGAGAGCTGGCACAGACATGACAGGCTGAATGGCCTCCTTCTGCGCTGTAATCATTCTAGGATTCTAATTGGCAGGATGTGTCTCGTGGTGACCCCAGGGATCTGTGCTGGGGCCTCAGCGTTTCGCTGTATTTATCAATTATGAAGGAATAGACAGCCATATAGCCAGGTTTGGTGATGGTGCTGAGTTAGGTAACACACTAAATAGTGTAGATGGGAGCAGAAAGGATGCAAAGGATCATTGATAGATTAGGTGAATGGGGAAAACTGTAGCAGATGGAGTTCCAATTGGGAAGGTATGAGGTCGTCCACTTGGACCTTAAAAAGATCAATCAAAGTATTTTCTAAATGGTGAGAAACTGGGAACTGAGGAGGAGCAGAGAGACTTGGGGGACCAAGTACAGAAATCACTAAAATTTAGTGGACAGGTCAAACAATAATTAAAAAGGCTAATGGTATGACAGCCTTTATCTCAAGGGGCTGAAATACAAAGTGGTATACGTTATGCTACGGTCGTATAAAGCTCTGGTTAGACCGTATGTGGAGTGCTATTTCAGTTCTAGAAACACACCTCAGGAAGGACATATTGACTTTGGAGGGGATTCAGCACAGATTCACCAGGATGATACTGGGGGGTAAAGGGTTACATTATGTAGATGGGTTGCACAGACGAGGCTTGGATGACTTGGAGTATAGAAGGTTAAGGGGTAATCTAATTGAGATGTTTAAGATAATTAAAGGATTTGATAGTTTCTCTCTAACTAACCTATTTCCCCTGATGACCAATGGCTCCCTCTAAGTTGCACAAGCGCACAGCAACTCAAGCATGCCAATCACAATTTGGCCCCTTTTAGTTACTGTGTGTGCATGGCCACACACTAAATGTATAGGCTGTGCAGAACAAAAACAAATTAGAGGGAATGTTGCTGATTGAGAGTCCAGAACAAGGGGGCATAACCTTAAAATGAGAGCTAGACCATTCAGGGGTGATGTCAGGAAGCAATTCACAGAAAGCGTAACAGAAATCTGGGACTCTCTTCCCCACAAAGGCTGTAGAGGCTGGGGAGTCTATTGGAAATTTTAAAACTGAAATTATCGATTTTTCTTAGACTAGGGCATTAAATGATCTGGACCAAGGTGTGTAAATAAATTTAAGATACAGATCAACCATGACCTAATTCAATAGTGGGACAGGCTCAAGGGGCTGGATGGTCTCCTCCTGTTCCTATGTTCCCAAAAAACAATCTAAGACTTGCAGATGCATTTACCTGGAGTCTGCCAAAGCCACGTGTGGAATTAGGAGAGGTGACACTGGCTGGATCCGTAGGATTTCACTTATAGTTGCACTGAGGAGATGCAAATTGCCTCGATCATTCATTGTAGGAGTCCTTTTAAATCCAATATTGCTATCAATTTCCTCTTGTATTTTTTTCTGCACCTGCAGTGGAAACAGATTCAAATTATTCAGCTGCCTTACTAGTTGAATTATCTACCTAAAAGAAAGAAAGAATTGCATTTATATAGCACCTTTCATGAGCTTAGGACGTCCCAAGGCTCTTTACAGCCAATGACCTTCTTTTGAAGTGTAGTCACTGTTGTAATGTATAATGCATCACTTATAATACAATCAAAGTTTTTTGTATAATGTTTACTTCTACATCTCATATTTTTTGTTAAAAACACCTCTTATTGTTAAACAGCATATTCTCCAACTCACTACCATGAGAGACTTGTGAGAGAGAGTGTGTGTGTATATGTAACCGTGTATGAGTGTGTGTGTGTCAGTGCGTGTTTATTTGAGTGTGCGGTGTGTGTGTGTAAGTGTGTGTTTATTTGAGTGTGTGTGTGTGTGTGCATGTGAGTGTGTAAAAATGTCTGTCAAACCTAAACAAAGCTAATTACAGTCAATGTATAGAAAAGCCATCCCCATTAATAAAAGGTAAATTAGATTGATGTCAATATCTGTACAAGATGTTCATTAGGCATCAGTTGGAGTTTTGTGCGTAGTTTTAGACCTGCTAATAAAACAAGAATATTAGTGCCATGGAAAAGAAACAGCAAAGATTACTATCTGATGGGAGGTCATTGACCTGAAATGTTAACTCTGCTTCTCTCTGCACAGATACTGTCTGATTTGCTGCGTGTTTCCAGAATCCTCTATTGTTTATTTTAGTGCCAATAGCATTCATGCTCCTGCACCCACAAATCCAATAGGGAATTCTGGAGAAACTTCCTTACCCAGAGAGTGGTGAGAATGTGGAACTCACTACCACAGGGAGTAATCGGGATGAATAGCATTGATGCATTTAAGGGGAAGCTGGATAAACACATGAGGGAAAAGGGAATAGAAGGGTCTGTTGATAGGGTGAGATGAAGCAATGTGGGAGGAGACTCGCGTGGAGTGTAATCAGTAAGGACCAGTTGGGCCAAATGGCCTGTTTCTCTGCTGTAAATGCTTTGCAGTGCTCTGTAATCCCTGTTGTATATTTTTCTTTAAATGTTTCTTTTACCTCAGGATGGTGAAGCAGATAAACGATCATCCATGCAAGCGTGACGCTTGTGGTCTCCACCCCTGCCCCAAATATGTCTGCCACTGTCATAAGCAAGTGGTCGTCCGTCAGTCTCTCCTCATGTACTGAACTGTTGTTATTCTCTGCATTCAACTTGGCTTTTAGCAAAGTGTCAAGCAAATCATCTATGGAGTCACTGCTGTAATTCGCCTGGAATGTGGGAGGGAATAGAACAAGAGATCAATTAAGTGATTGATAACTGCAATGATAAATTAGGCTGTTCACAAAAGTAACCTGCCGAAACCGTACAGATCGTGCTCAGGCCGTATCTTGATACAGTTCTGGTCACCATGGCACAAGAGAAATATCAAGGCCCTGAGCAGCTGTGCAGAGAAGAGCCTCCAGGTGGATCCCTAGTATCAGAGGATTGAGTAATGAGGAAAAATTCAGACTCTTCAGCAAAAAAAGAGATGGAAATAATTGAGTGAGGAGGACTTTCTGGGGTATACACTATAGTAAGTAGAATAAATACATATAGCCCTGAGGACTGTTTCAAGTTAAACAAAGACTGCAGGGCAAGAATGAAAAGGTACAATCTAGTAAAAGGAAACTTTAGAACTGGTGTCAGGGAGAACTTCTGTACACCTGGATTAATATCTGGAATTGTCCTCCTGGGAGGGAAGCAGAGGAAAACACTCCACAGTCATTCAAGAGGCAATTTGTTGCTGTGTTTGGGGATCCAACATTTCTATTGGAAGGATAAACTAGATGTACCTTGTGGTGGAAGCCCAATGGCTTTGTGAAGTTCAGAGGGTCTAGTGACTGGGATATACCCAATTGGTAAGTGAACTGCTGGTGTGATACTGCCCGGCGCATTATCTAGGAGGCATTTCTCATGATATGATCTGCACATTGTGGAATAATGGCAAGTAGGGGACACAAACTACCCCATTGACTAACATTAGCAAGTAAATTGGAGTAAGTATAAAGTGAGTTCCGTGGTTAAATTAGCCAACAAAGTGTTCCACCTGTGATGAAGGCAAAGCCTTCTTGAATCAGTTGCCCTCATTAAAATACCTTGATTTGCAAGAGTGTTTAACTCAGTGGGGAATGTTCAGTGTGCGATTGGGAAGCATGGGGCTGGATTTTACCAGCTCTGGGAGGTGGGAGGGCTGCTAAAATGATGGCAGAAGGCGTTGATGAGGAGCCTGACATTTCCCACCAATGTGGCATATTACCAGTAGCAGGCACCTCACCGGTGTAGCTGCCCGCCAGGCAGCCAATTAGGCCAGTTAAGTGCACAATTAAGGGCCACTTCCTGCCCCTACCGGCATTTTACCGGCGTCAGAGGCTGCCGGTGGGGACACCGCCAGATAAACCCTGGCAGCCTCCCAGCGGGTTCCTGGGGGTAGACCCACCTTTATGGCTGCTCCATGGCCCATGGAGGGGCCCCTGGCAGCAACAGCTGCCCCTGTAGCAACGGTGCTGCCGATGAAGGGTAGATGCCCCTGATTGCAGGCGCCTTCCTGCCTGGCATTGGCACCATGCCGAGAAAAACTTACCTTCACCTCAAGGGCGTCTCAGCACGGTGGCACCCTGTCCTTCGTCCTGCAGCCTCAGCAGTGGCCACTTTCAATGGTGGTGCTGCCAAGGCTGCCAAACTTCCAGCTCTCAATTGGACGGCAGTCCCAGTGGTCCTCTTAATTGGCCAACACTGGTAAATGCCACTCCAGGGTCCCACCGCTCACTGACACTGGCTCGGGTCCTGCTTTCGGTCCTGGCAGTGGGACTTCTTCCCCAGTGATAGAAATTCATCCCAGTGTGCCAGTTATTGACCTACACTTCCTGTTCTTCAATGAAGCTAAAGATTTTAATTCAAATGTCCCAAAGCCTTTACTACACATTATTGGAAAAGAACCAGAGACTGGAAAGAAAAAAACTTATATATGGGAATTCATAAGTGCAGTTGAGTCTGCTTTACACTTAACACTTAAAGGGTGATTTGATCAACTTTTCAAAATATTAAGGGGAACTGATTGGGTAGATAGAGAGAAACTATTTCTGCTGGTTGGGGAGTTTAAGACAAGGCAGCATAGTCTAAAAATTAGAGCCATTCCTTTCAGGATTGAAGTTCAGAAACACTTCCACACACAAAGGGTGGTAGAAGTTTGGAACTCTCTTCCACAAATGGTAGTTGATGGTAGATCAATTATTAATTTTAAAACTGACATTGATAGGTTTTTGTTAACCGGGTGTATTGAGGGAAATGGGGAAATATGGAGTTTGGTCATTGAATGGCAGATCAGACTCAAGGGGCTGAATGGCCTCCTCCTGTTCCTATATTCCCATGTGTACAATTGTTGACTGATCTGATAGCACACACCAAATGCAATAATACCAATCTATTCAACTGCTTCCAGTACACCAATGAAATTCAGGTGTTGCAATTTCACACCAAAGTACCTTGTGCTCTTCAAATTTCTTCTGAAGAAGTTTGTCTCGAACTGCAATGCATTTTTTCAGAGTCTGGAGATCTTCATTTGGAAATAACTATAACAAAAGCAACAGAGAGATGGTCTGTAATAATGGGTTGCTGTAGGGTCTGTAATCAGAGAGTGAAGTGCACAGGATTTGGAACCACCATCCACGAGCCGAATTACAATCCAAGATTACTTCAATCAGGGTCTAAAAATCTCAAATTACAAATGGAAACAGTGATTCAGAATGAAGTACCTGGAGCCAGGGGAAGATGTCTATTAAGCTATCCTTTCCCACAGTGTTCACAATGCCTTGGCTGTACTCAAGCATTTTCTCAAACTCTGGATCTGCATTGTCATATGTTGAGTTGAAACACAGCAAGCAGATTACATTGGTGACTGCTCGTATCACCTCAGGCATTATGTCCAGCGGTGAGTCAAGAAAGTGTTCAAATGTGCAGCACGCCTCCGCAACTCCTTGGCAAACTGTCACCAATCCATACCAAAAAGAAGAAAATTATCATTAGAGGTAGGAATGCCAGATTATGATGTATGTGCTGACAGGAAAGTCAATGTGGTGTACTCAACCTTTCTACAGGCAAAAGAATGCTTGGATAAAGACAGGAAATGCTGGAAACACTCAGCAGGTCAGGCAGTGTTTAGTTTGTTTAGAGATACAGCACTGAAATAGGCCCTTCGGCCCACCGAGTCTGTGCCGACCATCAACCACCCATTTATACTAATCCTACACTAATCCCATATTCCTACCACATCCCCACCTGTCCCTCTATTCCCCTACCACCTACCTATACTAGTGACAATTTATAATGGCCAATTTACCTATCAACCTGCAAGTCTTTTGGCTGTGGGAGGAAACCGGAGCACCCGGAGAAAACCCACGCAGACACAGGGAGAACTTGCAAACTCCACACAGGCAGTACCCAGAATTGAACCTGGGTCGCTGGAGCTGTGAGGCTGCAGTGCTAACCACTGCGCCACTGTGCAGTGTCTGTGGAGAGAGAAACAAGAGTTAATGTTTTGAAAAATTAACTCCTTTTCTCTCTCCAAAGATGCTGTATGATCTGCTCAGTGATTCTAGCCTTTTTAAAAATATTTTTGTTTTAATATAAAGTTTGGGTAGGGTAAGATCTCACATTGTTGATCTGCTATTGTAAATCTCTGGAAAAGCCACATGGCATTACTGTATGTGTGCAGACGAGAGTCCTGACAGTGATCATTTTATATTTTTTAATTATTATAATATATACAGTATTTATATAATCACTCAGGACCTTCCTGGTCTCTGCATCTCAGCTGCTCACTGGATAAACTTGCAGCAAGTCTTTCAACCTGTAAAGCAGGGGTCTAGATGATGTATAATATTTTCTGAGCCTTCAGGCAATTGCTGTGTTTATTTTAAGCAATACAGATACTGGTACAGTGTGGCACGAAATGTCTGGGCACAACTCCATGGGTTTCTGTTTAACTTGTGACCAAACAATCACTGACTTCGTGGCTCCAATCTTCATCTTTTTAAACAACCTTTCAAGTCCAATTACAGTTTTTGTTGCTTATCTGCACAAACTGAAAAATTTAAAAATGGATTCGGAATTGGAAGTTCGGTAAAGTGAACATTCCGGTGGTCGGGTCAGGCTCAGGCCAGATCGGGCGCAGGTTGGGTCAGGTGCTGGAAAAAATGGAAGGACTCGGGCCAGGTCAGGCTCAGGCCAGATCGGGCTCGTGTCCGATGTGGTTCTGTCAGGTTCGGGTCATGTTTTTTTCCCCTGATCCAAGCAGGCCTTTACTGCGCATGCTACACCAAGCATGTACAATGGTCTCAAATGAACAATAAATGAACAAACAGTACACCACAGGTAGCATTGACGTACTAGGATGTACGTGTAGAACTGTAGCTTCTCTACTTGGCAAATTGAGATGCAGAGCTAAAGAAAATCCCTCAGAAAATAGACTGGGTAATCAGTCTAAATCACTCTTCTTTATGCTTAGCTGATGGAGAAAGTAGCAGCAGCCTGGAATCAGGTTGCTTGGCCTTTGTGGGTTCAAGCCACACTCCCAGATGTCATGGTCCTGTAGTTTTCTTCTCTGAGGAAAATGCCGTTTGCCTTTAAGGCTGGCAAAGGATCAGTAGTGCTTTAAGAACCAACAAGCCTCAGGAGTTGGACAAAGTGCATTTTTGGTTGCCATTGGATACAGCCATTCGGAGACTGCGATTTAAAGGATGCATTCTCGTTACGTTGGATACAGCCACTTGGACCGAGCATCAGGCAATACATTTGTTACAATTCAATTTTGAACTGGCTTTTTAGTTGAAGACAGTCTGTTCTAACAGAACACAGACACACAGCTGGTGTTAGCACCTGAAAGAAGAGCTCTCAGCCTTTTAAACTGAAGGAAGAGAATTTAGTCTGTTTAATTATTATCTCTCAAAATTCTAAAAAAAGTCAAGCCAAAACAGAGATCTCTGATAATTTATACTGAAGGAAGGGAAGTTAGACTGTGGCAATCTTTTATCCCTCAAAAACTCTAAAGTTAGATCGACTCTATTGAAAGTGTTTGCAAGTTGTTAATTGTTGAAATCCATCGCTGGAGAAGGAAAGCGTCACTTACTGCTGGAATTAGACTACGGACTGTTCTACTGTTGAAGAACCTTTTTTCCTCATCAGACGGCTGTGAAGACTTCAAGCAACATTGGACTGTAAATTTGCAGGGACTCTTTTTTTCTATTTTAAATGTTGTTTATATCTTCATAGTGTTTAAGAATTTAGTTTTTCTAATTAAACAGTTAATTTGTTGACACCTGGTTTGGTTAGCCTCATTTGGGGGTTAATAGAGGGTACAATTTGGCTGGGTCTTTAATTTGGAAAGTTTAAAATGATATGTTCGACGATCTGTGGAGGGACGGAATTGAATTAACAGTGCGTTTCTCCTACCACAATCAGAATCGTATATTTTGATTGGGGGCTTTGATTGGAGCGGTCGATCTTAACACAGACTTAAGGGCATAATTCCAGGCTCACCCTCCACTGCAGTACTGAAGGAGTGCTCCACTGTCAAAGGAGCTGATGCTCCACTCTCAACTAACTACCATCAAAAAACATTAAATCATTGTTCACTTCATTGCAACTTGCAGAGGAACAGGTAACTGAAGGAAAAAATGTGCAGGGCTTAGCGGAAAGGGTGGGGGAGTGGGACTAGCTAAATTGCTCTCACAGAGAACCAGCATGGGATAGAAGGGCCAAATGGCCTCCTTCTGTGCTGCAACCTTTCTATCATTCTAGGAGGGTTTAGGACAGGTTATAGGGCTGGAGGAGGTTACAAAGAAAGGGAAGGCTGAGGCCGTAAAGAGCTCGAAACTCACTACTTCTGGGTTGCTGGTCCAGTGCCATAGCCATCATGCTTCCTTTGTGTGCAATGACTGCTACATTTGCCTAAATAATAAGTCACTGCACTAAGGGAATTCAGCAAATGTAAAGCACATTGGGACATTTCTGAGCAATGTAATAAGGCACTATATAAGTATTTGTTGTCCTTCCCCTTCATCCTCCAAGGAATCATATATCACTTGGGTGTTTGTTGGGGGTGGGGTGCGTGGTGGTATGGGAACCGAGAGAGGAAGTAAAACTATCGCTATAAAGATGAATACAATAAAACAATTGTAAATGCCCTTCCTAACTTGGCTGGTATGATCAAAAGGACCTATTCTGGCTCAGTGAGTAAATTCCTTACTCAGTGAAGTGCTGATCCACACAGATTTCAAACCTGGAAGTTAGCTCTGGACTGATACTGGTAATGAATTAGGACCAGGGTTTCTTGCCCTGATAATTTTCCTGTAACCCCTGCTGGACAGTGTGTCCACAAGTAGTGGTCAGATTGGGACTCAGTTGTGATGACTCACCCCTCATCCCCTCTCCCCCCATCCCCCGCCCCACCTACTAAGACTGGATACTATGCAGATACAGAAGAATGGGAAGTTGGGTGAGGTTCTGTAAGACAACCAGAATTTGTGGAACTGTAGCCCACTCCAGGGGAAGCAGGGCAAAAATGAGATGCTACCCAAACCCACCCTCACAGCCATTTTATCTTCACCCATAAGGAAGCATGATAGCTGTGGCACTGGACCAGCAACCCAGAGGTAGTGAGTTTAGAGCTCTTTATGGCCTCACCTTCCCTTTCTTTGTAACCTCCTCCAGCCCTATAACATGTCCAAACTCTCCTAGAATTATGGAAAGATTGCAGCACAGAATGAGGCCATTAGGCCCTTCTAGCCCATGCTGGTTCTATGTAAGAGCAATTTAGGTAGTCCCACTCCCTCACCCTTTCCCCTTAGCCCTGCATATTTTTTTCCTTCAGATTGTCGCCTGTTTCTCTGACCCTGATCATTTGTGCATCCCCCTCCTTTACCCCACCACTGGCAGCTATGCCTTCAGCTGCCTAGCCCCACACACTGGAATTCCCTTCCTAATTCTCCGCCAACCTCCACCTTCCTCTCAGTCTTTATAACCTTCCTTAAAGTCTACTTCCCTACCAAGCTTTTTGGATGCTAAGCTAATGGCCTGGATTTTACTATAATATTACAGGGTAAATCTGACAGCAACGTCTGGCATTTGCAGATGCATTGTTTAATGTGGAAATCCAGACGTTACTGTCAGAGAGACCCTGCTCCTTCACAAGGTGCCTTGTTGCAGTCCTTGCCAATAGATTCAGTAGTGAAATCACTGTAATGTCATGATGTTGAGATAGTTGTCCATTAATTCCATGCTAAAAATGGCTGCTAAAGTTTGGGCTGGGGCATTCAGGAGTAAGTGAGTTTGTAACTATGTAATAAATGAAAATTACTGCTGAACAATATCTCTAGCCCTGAAAAATTAATTTTACAAATGCAGAGTCTCATTCCTTCCAAAGAAAATTAATGTTGTAGATTTTAAAAAATAAAAATTATTTTTTCTTTACTCTTTCTGTTTGTCTCTTTTATTTCTCTCCCGTAATCACATCTATATTTCCCACTGTATTTCCCAATCTTTATTTTGCTTTCTCTACATGATTTAAATCTAATTTATATTTCCTGCTTAATACTTCCTGGTTTGGATTCTGTGTGGCTCAGTGAGGATTCTTCAGTCTGATTGGTTGAAGAGCTTCGCTGTTTCTTGCTCTGTCCACAGACTGCATAGATCCATTCTAGAGGGTGCCACACTCAGACACTTGATGACTGGAAGTTCCCTCTAAAGCTAGTAAAATCTTTGTGGGCAGTTGACAGAAGTGAACAATGAGTGCCATTCCTTCACTGTCAACAGCAAAATCCGGATTATCATCATCTTAGCTCGCTTTTCCTTTATTTCTGGCTACATCTCAGTGCCTTTGGGATCTTTCTCTACACTTCATAAATGAAAGTTTTCATGAAACTAATTTCATACTACCTGCGACTATAAATTGAACTGTTCTAAATAATAAATTTTCCTTCCAAACTCCTGAAGGCATTGATTGTTCATAGGGTATGTCGTACTGATGTTGTTTATTCTCTGATACTTCTAATCAGTGGCCAATATTATGCATGAACCTATACATTAAAGAAATAGTAGGATATGCAACACCAACACTCAGTTCCAGCTGTGGATAACATACAGGAGCAGGAACCCTACCTAATTTTCTCCTCTCTAATTCAGAGAAGTGTAGCATCCCTCGAGCCACCCCAGCTGAGATCAGTTACCTCAGGCAAAAGTAAGGATTGAACCCGAGACCTGACTTGTGGGCGCAGCTTAGCCACTCACTGATAAGCACATTGCACCATCAGAGGAGCCATAACTAATTGTCAGTGCAGGACTATTAAATATACTCACCCATTTTCTCGAGAGCTGCTGACCCATCACCAAACAGAGCCAAATGAACAAGCTTCCTGTGAAATTTCCAGCCAGGGCTGTAGTTTCCAAAGGCAATATCTTTCCCACCTCTGGAGAGCAAGTCTGTAGTCACCTGAACAGAGAGAACACATTATAGATGCTTTTGCTTTGACATGTAAACATGGGTTACAATGACCGTGGGGGAGGTGGGGTTGGTGCTGGGCTGTCGGAAGTAAAACATATAGTTTGTTATCCATGAGGAAGGGAAGGGGGGATACTGGGTCCATAAGAAAGATGGGAAGAGGGAAAGGTTATGTATTATGTTGCTGACCGAACCCTGGATCCTGTTTATGTGCAGTTTGGTCTATATATAATAATGCCACAGTTGTGTCTAGAAGATCCTATTAGCTGGTGCTGTGCGTTAGCATTTCAGCATAGCAAGCTCCTCTCCCCTCCATGTTGTACTTGTTTTAAGGAGTTGATTGTTTGCAGGTACTACTGGCCTCTGTAATGTTGTTAATACAGGGACTGGCTCCGTACATTTATATTACTGACAATGGGACCATTAACCCAAAGGCACATTCATAGGTACACATTTTTGTGGATATGTAATGCCACTAATTCTGTGAATGTTGGGTTGGTTGGATTGGGTTGGGTTGGGTTGAGTTGTTTGGGTTAGATTGGGTTTAGTTCTTAGGCACTTGTGAGACTCAACCCAATGAGTCTCTGCCTCAAACTATATCAACTGTTCTGGCTGCTTGCTCAGGCTGGACCAGTGTTGGGTATCTTCAGTGCTCTGTTTGACCCTGAGCTGAGGTTTAAGCTCCACAGCTATTCCATCACCAAGATTATCATCACCTACACTCAGGGCAAGAGCAGCAGATGCATGAGAACACCACTTCCAAATTCCCCTCCAAGTCACATATCATCTTGACTTGGAACCAAATTGCCGTTCCTTCATTGCCACTGGGTCAAAATCTTGGAACTCCCTTCCTAACAGCACTGTGGGTGTACCCTACACCACATGGAGTGCAGCGGTTCAGGAAGGCAACTCACCACCACCTTCTCAAGGGCAATTAGGGATGGGCAATAAATGATGGCTTTGCCAGAGACATCCACATCCCACGAATGAATAAAAAGAAAATTGATCACTTATGCCTCCCGCTTCAGTCTCGCTACTGCTGATACCGTTATTCATGCCTTCTTCAACCTGAAGATCAATTTTTCAAATGCTCACGCACCTCACAACCCCCACCCCTCATAAAGCACTTGTGTATATGAAGAGTAGCATACATACAAGTTGTTATTGCTGCTCCACCAGATGGTGCCATTACCTCCTAGGCCACTAGGGGAGCCTGTGCTACATTATTGCAAATTGAGCTTGATTTTAACAGTGTGCTAGTGGGTGCGTTTTGAGATGAGTTAAAATCTTGATCAAAAGGATAGAATTTCCTTGTTGCTCCAATACTGCATATGCTATCACCTTGGCACAGTACAATGAGGAAAACCAGGCGGCCTTTCACAGAAGCTGCCTAATTTTCTACTCATTAATTTTTGGGCGCGAGGGCCAATCCTCCAAATATAGCTAATGTACAGCGAGCATGGCAGGAGATGTCTCTTCTGGTCATTCAACAAATGAGAAGGTTCTCTGGACTAAGGAACAGTGTCAAGGTAAAGAAGACCCAAAGGGAGCCCCAACAACTGCAAGTGGAAGGCTGGACTGTGCATGCACCAACCATTCAGTACAAAATATGCATCTCACTTCTCAGATCTTCTAAATATTTATGGGTGTACCTCCAACTTGCTGACTGTCAAAGGGATAGGCTGGCTTGCACTCACACAGAAAAGAAGGTGTAAAAATGATTTACTAAGAGGTTATCACTGAATAAGCTGGGACTCTTCTCTAGAAAGGAGAAGGCTGAGGACTTTAACCTCTTAGGTTCACTGAAGTAGAGTGGAACAAGGCTCATGTGGAGCATAAACACTAGAATAAACCAGTTGGGCCGAATGGCCTGTTTCTGTGCCATAAGTTCTGTGTAACTCTAGTGTCCTCTCCCAGTGTATGGCCCCTAGAACTACTCGCTCATACTCGAAGGTGAAATTTTGCATTAAAATTCTCTGATCTCCTAAAATGTAATCAAGAGAAACACCCAGATTTTATTGGAGACAGCTAGAGAATTGACTTCAGGTGACACAGAGGAAAATATAATTTCATAAATCTGGGTTGGATATAATTCCAGGGACAAGAGGTGAAAGGGCAAGGCACTAACCCTCTGCTTTTCATGAAAATGGTACCGCTTTTATTTCTGAATATTTGCCGTTCTTAAGTGAAGCTTTATGCAATAAAATAGACTCCTAATTAAATCTCTTACGCAAACATGGCGAGCCTAGTGTTCTTTGATGTCTGCTTTTCAATAGAGAAGCCAATTGGTGATCAATGTGATTCGGAGGAGATTGTGTCTCCTTCAGGAGTTTGGCTGATGGGATTGAAATCTCACTTAATGACAGCTGACAGTAGAATGAAGGCTCAGAGTGATTTTTTTTCTTTGAGATTCCAGCATGTTGGCAGAAAGACAAATCCTGACCCAACACATGAGGAGACAAACGTGCCGATGTTATCTCTGATATGTTGCAGCTTTGGAGACAATTGACAGGTAAAACTGGGAATATATTTACATTTGCAATGCAATGCCTGTCTCACTCAAAATGGGCTGAACTTAGGAAGTCATTGATGATACTATATTAGTGATCAAAAGGAGTGATAAAGATTGTGTGAAGGACATCTGTCAGTAAAAAAAAAATCTGGTCATTATTTAATTGCTGTTTGTGGGATCTTGCTGTGCACCAATTGGCTGCCAGGTTTCCTACATTAAAATGGCTACAACCTTTTAAAAAAAATACTTAATTGGTTTTAAGGCACGTTGGGACATCCTGAGATCATGAAAAATGCTATTATAAATGGAAATCCATTTTTGTACTAACATCCCACTGAAGGTTGGTCATGACAAACCTGTTTTAGGATGCAGTAAAGATAGAGCGGCCCTAAAGTAGCATTTAAAACTTTTTGAATGTGTTGCACCGATCCTTTTGCACTATTTGAGTCAAAGTTGAGTCTGGAAACAGGGTTCGAGTTGCTGAATTAATGAAAATGTAATTGCTTTATTTATGGCATGACCGAATATCAGCAGGAATGGAAAGAAAGTTGTAAAAGTAGCCAATTGTGTCAATTGTCAAGGGTGAAGGGAGATAAGACTGGGTCAAGAAGAAATGCTTATGTGACACAAAGATCAGATTTCAAAAGCATTGCGAGTAAAGGAAGGTCAAAGAACTTCAAAACTAGAGGCCATAAATATAAGATAGTCACTAATAAATCCAGCAGGGAATTCAGGAGAAACCTCTTTACGCAGAGAGTGGTGAGAATGTGGAACTCACTACCATGAGCAGTAGTTGAAGCGAATAGCATAGCTGCATTTAAGAAGAATCTCGATAAACACGAGGGAGAAAGGAATAAAAGGATGTGTTAATAGTTGTAGATGAAGAGGGCTGGGAGGAGGCTCATGTGGAGTATAAACACTGACATGGCCCCATTGGGTGGAATAACCTACTTCTGTGTTCTACCTTCGATGTAATTGTATCTAAGATCAGGAGTTTGACACTGAGTTGGAGAAGGAGATGAATCTTGATTTCGACATAGAGAGGAAGCAGAATGTAGAGAATGAATTGTTTGAAGTTTGTGGCAAGGCCGCATTTCTAAAATTAGCCCATGATGGTTTGCAGTTTATTAGATAGGAGTTGTAACTGTTCCATGCATGACTTAATTCCTCATTGTTAATACCCCACCCCGATACAGACTTGCTCCAAATCTCAGCCTTTCCTAGCCATTGATGGCAGATGTGCAAAAAGCCGCACAGGACCATTCAGTCTTTTAATTTTCCAAGCTTTTTTTTCCTAATAGCCCAGATATGACCAATGTGGGAAAATGTCAGGAGCAGCAAGACGAAAACTCAACAATCTGTCAGTGAGTTATATGCCAATGGGATGAGATGAAGTAAGGTGGGAGGACGTTTGTATAGAGCACAGATCACCAAAGTTGAATGGCATGTTTTTGTGCTATAATTTCTTTGTGGTTCTATGGAATGTCATTAGCGCACTGTGGGCAACCAACACTGGACTTACAATAATACATATGTTGGTTCAGTGATAGAAGTAGTTTCCCTCAAGCAAATTTCTTTTACTGAATAGCTAAAGTGAAGAGTCAATGTTCGTAAATGCATCTAAGTGGAAGCTAGAGAAGCACATGACAGAGAAAGGAATAAAAGGATAGGATGAGATGAATAAGGCACATATGGAGCATAAACGGCAACATGGACCACTTGGGCCGAATGGACTGTTCATCAGGGTTGAGCAGACTAAACAAGAAGGCACAGCAAATCGTGAACTAGTCACTGGATAAGCATGTTGTAAGGGGACGGAGAGCAGAACCTGGGCAGATTGAAGGGTTGAGTTGGAGCTGGTGAATCAAACTGAGGCAGTAATAAAATCACCACAAAATCCCTTGCTGTTAATTCAAGAGAATAAAACGAGGGACACAAATCTACAATCACCTTAAATCTCCCAAGTTTCTTATTTTTCTCGAAATTCAGAAACTCAACAACAAGCAAATCGATTTGATTGCCGAACAACTGAACAGAACACGACTCTCACTTTAAGCAAACTATTTAAACTCTAAATAAAGTACATGAAAAACATGATATACATGCAATTAAAACGAATATAGATTCCGCATGAGCAGATATCATTTGTGAGACCGTAAACTTGGGGGAAAAATGATTATTGTATAGTTTGTTAGCTGAACAATGAACAATTGTAAAAATATTCTTTTCATCGTTCAATGAAGTCTTACCATATTAGGTCTGCCAGCAAAGATTTTTCCCTTTTTTAACAGGACTTCCTTGGCATATTGATGGCTATTGATCACCACTACATAGTGCGAACCCATCATTAGGGAAAAGAGATCCCCGTAGGTTTTCTGGAGTTTCTGGAAGAGCAGGTGAGGAGGGAGGTCACTCCGTAGGCTCAGCAGGCTTCCGATCAATGGGAACGATGGCAAGCTTTTCGGAAATTTGCCTCCTTTCAACTTTCTCTGGATATGTCCTGTCAACGAGAAGACCACAAAGGCCACAGCCAGGATCAGAGCAGACACGAGCAGACTCATCTTCCCTGTGTTGTGCTGGTATCTGCCAAGACTACAATAGAGCAAAGGGAGAATGGGGGGACCCTTTTATAAGTTGGAGAATCAGTTGCCTTGACACAGTGTTATCACCTGCGGTAGCAAGCCGGCAATGCGACTTGTGCCTTGTGAAGTAATTCAAAGCTCAGCATTTTTGTTCCCCAGTCAGTCCTCATTGCAGGAAAGTCTACATATCTAACTGTAGAGGGCACTCCGATTCTAATAGGGCCACAACAAAACATTTCAAAGCAATGTACTTTTAATCAAACCTGTTTATGATAACTGCTTTGGGAATGGAAAAGCTCATGAATAAATGATATGGCCGGGATTTTGTGGTCAGCAACAGGAATCGCTGTTTGCTGAATGTTACAGCTGAGCACAAAATATTTGTGGGCTTTTGAGCAGTAACTTGCTGTGACTGGGTGTCTGATCCAGTGTGGCACCCTCTACACAAGCAGGACAAGGAACAGCGATGCTTTTCAACCATTCAAATTGAAGAATCCTAACTGAGACATGCAGGGCATGAAATTCGTCCGCCCTGATTTTTGGGCATGGGGACCGCGTTTCACATTGGGAATGAGGTTGCTAAGACACAAAATTTGTCGACCCACCTCACTTCTGTGATTGTAATGTGGCCACGGACTGCTCCTGCACTTCCCCAGACCCACCCCCCCACCCCCCACTTCACTGCAGCAATGGAATATAGGCTGCTGGATAATTGCCTTTTTTTTTGCCATTCAGGGACAAACTATGGCACACCAGGGGAAGGAGAGGGCTCCCCAATTTAGTGATGTCACCCTGGGATCACTGCATCGAGAGGTCGAGGCCAGGAATTAGAGTCATGTTTCCAGCAGGGGAGGCAGGACGCCCTCGACATTAACCCTGTGAAGAGGGTGGTCAATTCCCAGGCCCCCAAATTCCACGAACCTGGCAGCAGTGCCACAAACAGTTTAATGACCTCACTCAGGCGGTCAAGGTGAGTGAATGCATTTGCCCATCACATCTCTCACCCTCCTCTCACACTGCTCAATCTACCCCCATCACTCAGCCAGCACCACTCCCTCACACTCAGGACTCACCCCTAACTTCCTTATACTACCCCTCACCCACACACGCCTACCAGTGCTGCCAGCCTCACACCAACCTCTCCCTGCCTCCGCATATCTCCAGTTATTCAGCTATGGCATTACCCAAACACAACACAATGACACACAGTGACTGATGTTCTTCCCTCTCTCTTGCAGGAGAAGGTTTCCCACAACAGGAAGGAGAGACAGATGACCAGTGGTGGACCACCAAGAATCCATCCCCTCAGTACATTTGAGCAGATAGTCCATAGGATCATGGGCATCAGTGCCACAGGGCCAGTGGCACCCAGCATTCCTGAGGCCATCCTGGATGATGGTAAATTTCTGCTTTATGCATACTGTCCACTCACTCTTAGCCGTTACCCCGAAAGGTGCCATGAAATGGAAACTGCAGATTGAGTGACCATGAACCTGTTGCTTTCCTGCTCACCCCTACCCTCCCCTTATGCTGTTGTGCTTTTAGATAGTTGAGACCTGCCAGCTGCTCAGGCCCTGCACCCTCAAGCGGTAGGGCAGAGGAGGAAGAGAGACCGTCAATTAATCCAACAGCTCCCTTACTGACACTGAATCACACAATCACAGAATCGTTACACTGCAGAAGGAGGCCATTCAGCCCATCGTGTCTGCACTGGCTCTCTGAAAGAGCAATTCCCTCAGTTCCATTTCCCCCGCCTTCTCCCCATAACCCTGCACATTCTTCCTTTTCCTATAACTGTCTAATTCCCTTTTGAGTGCTTCAATTGAACCTGCCTCCACCATGTTCTCAGGCAGTGCATTCCAGACCTTAACCACTCGCTGCATGAAAAAGTTTTTCCTCATGTCACTTTTGCTTCTCTTACCAAATACTTTAAATTTGTGCCCTCTAATTTTCTCAATTCTTTCATGAGTGGGAACAGTCTCTCTCTATCTACTCTGTCCAGACCCCTCATGATTTTGAATACCTCTATCAAATCACCTCTCAGTCTTCTCTTCTCTAAGGAAAACAGTCCTAACTTCTCCAATCTATCTTCATAACTGAAATTCCTCATCCCTGGAACCATTCTCGTGAATCTTTTCTGTACTCTCTCCAATGTCTTCACGTCTTTCCTCAAGTGCGGTGCCCAGAACTGGATGCAATACTCCAGCTGAGGCCAAACTAGTGTCTTATACAAATTCAACATAACTTCCTTGCTCTTGTACTCTAGGCTCCTATTAATAAAGCCCAGGATACTGTATGCTTTATTAACCACTCTCTCAACCTGTCCTGTCACATTAATGACTTATGTACATATACAACTAGGTCCCTCTGCTCCTGCACCCGCTTTAGAATTGTACCCTTTATTTTATATTGTCTCTCCATGTTCTTCCTACCAAAATGAACCACTTCACAATTCTCTGCATTGAACTTCTTCTGCCACCTGTCTGCCCATTCCACCAACTTGTTTATGTCCTTTTGAAGTTCTACACTATCCTCCTCACAGTTCAGTGCTTCCAAGTTTCATATCATCTGCAAACTGTGAAATAGTGTCCTGTACACCAAGGTCAAGGTCATTAATATATATCGGGAAAAGCAAGGGTCCCTACACTGATCCCTGGGGAACTCCACTACAAACTTTCCTCCAGCTCAAAAAACATCCATTAACCACTACTCTTTGTTTCCTGTCACTCGGCCTTTTTTGTATTCATGTTGCTACCGTCCCTTTTACTCCATGAGCTACAAGTTTGCTCACAAGTCTGTTGTGTGGCACTGTATCAAACGCCTTTTGAAAGTCCATGTGCACCACATCATCAGCATTGCCCTCGTCAACCCTCTCTGTTACCTCCTCAAAAACCTCCAGCAAGTTAGTTAAACATGATTTTCCCTTAAGAAATCCATGCTGGCTTTCCTTAATTAACTCACATTTGTCCATGTGACTATTGATTTTGTCCCGAATTATTTTTTCTGGAAGTTTTCCCATCACCGAAGTTAAACTGACTGGTTTGTAGTAAATAAAAACAAGAAATGCTGGAACCACTCAGCAGGTCTGGCAGCATCTGTGGAAAGAGAAGCAGAGTTAACGTTTCGGGTCAGTGACCCTTCTTCGAACTGGCAAATATTAGAAATGTCAAAGGTTATAAGCGTTGATCAACACAAGCTCGAGGAACAGCATCTCATTTACCGATTCGGCACACTACAGCCTGCCGGACTGAACATTGAGTTCAATAATTTCAGAGCATGACGGGCCCCCCATTTTACTGTTATTTTTAGTTATTTTTTCTTTTTTACATTTTTTTTGTTTATTTCATTTCATCTTAGTTTGTTCAGTTTGCTTACCCACTGTTTTTTTTCATGTTTGTACTTGCTGCTGTTCAATCTTCAGTCCGTTAACACCCTATCTGTACTAATGCTTTGTCTTTCAACACACCATTAACATATTGTTTGCCTTTGCTCCATGACCTTTTGGTCAGCTATGTGGCCTTGTCCAATCTACACCTTCTCCTCTGTTATCTCTTGCCCCACCCCCGCCTCACTTGCATATAACCTTTGACATTTCTAATATTTGCTAGTTCCGAAGAAGGGTCACTGACGCGAAACGTTAACTCTGCTTCTTTTTCCACAGATGCTGCCAGACCTGCTGAGTGGTTCCAGCATTTCTTGTTTTTATTTCAGATTTCCAGCATCTGCAGTATTTTGCTTTTATTTTGGTTTGTAGTAAAGCCTGGCTACCCGGCCCGAACCCAACCAAACCTGACTACATGTGTCGGGTTCGGGTCGGGTCTGTATTCTGTGTCCAGTATTTGTACTTAGGTCAGGTCAGGCTGGTCTGTACTATTTTGTTTCATATTGTTTTCGCTTTAATCTACGATTTTTTTCTGTTTCAATAATATGTTTGCTATTTTCGGGTCAGGTCGGGCATGAAAAAGAAATTAAAGGACTCAGGCCCGGTTCGGGTTGGCTGTTGTTGGGTTGGGCCCCAAGTCGGGTTTTAATTTGATACCCGAGCCAGGCTTTAGCCTGTAGTTGCTGGGCTTATCTTTACACCCTTTTTTGAACAAGGGTGTAACATTTGCAATTCTCCAGTCCTCTGGCATCACCCCCGAGTCTAAGGAAGACTGAAAAATTATGGCCAGTGCTTCTGCGATTTCCACCCTCACTTCCATCAGTATCCTTGGATGCAGCTCATCCGGCCCTGGTGCTTTATCCACTTTAAGTACAGACAGCCTATCTAATACTTTGTCTTTATCAATTTTAAACCCCTCTAGTGTCTGACTTACCTCCTCTTTCAACATTGCCTGGGTTGCATCTTCTTCCTTGGTAAATACAGATGCAAAGAATTCATTTAATACCTCAGCTATGCCCTCTGCCTCCATGTGTCAATCCTCTTTCCAATCCCTAATTGGCTCCACTCCTCCTTTTACTAACTTTTTACTATTTATATGTCTATAGAAAACCTTGGGATTTCCTTTAATGCTGGCTGCCAGTCTCTCTTCATGCTCTCTCTTTGCTTCTCTTATTTGCTTTTTCGCTTCCCCACTGGACCTTCTATATTCAGCCTGGTTTTCAATAGTATTTTCTACCTGGCATCTGTCATAAACACGCCTTTTCTTCTTTATCTTAATCTCTACTTCTTTTGTCATCCAGGGAGCTCTGGATTTGTTTGCCCTACTTTTCCTCTTCAAGGGAACATACCTTGACTGCCCGAACTATCTTTTCTTTGAAGGTAGCCTGTTGTTCACCTACCAATTTTCCTGCCAGCTTTTGACTACAATTTATTCGCCCCAGCTCCATTCTTACCCCATTGAAGTTGGCCTTCCCCCAGTTAATTATTCTTATCCTGGATTGTTCTTTGTCCTTTTCCATAGTTAGCCTAAACCTTATGATACAATGATCATTATCCCCTAAATGCTTCCCTGTTGATACCTGATACACTTGGCCCACCTCATTTCCAAGAACCAGGTCTAGCAGTGCCTCCTTTCTCATTGAACTAGCAACATACTGTTGTCGAAAATTTTCCTGAACACACTCTAGAAACTCTTGCCCCTCACTGCCCTTTACACTACTATTATCCCAGTCTATGCTTGCATAATTAAAATACCCATTATCACTACTTTATAATTTTTGTACCTTTCTGTAATTTCCTTGCAAATTTGTTCCTCCATGTCCCTCCCACTAGCTGGTGACCTTTAGACAACACCAAGCAATGTAACCACACCTTTTTTGTTCCTTAGCTCTAGACAAATTGATTCTGTCCTCAACCACTCTGGGACATCCTTTTTCTCCAGCACTGCGATGCTCTCCTTAATCAATACTGCCACCTCCTCCGCCTTCTTTCCCTTTCCTATCTTTCCTGAACACATTGTATCCAGGAATATTTAACACCCAGTCTTGCCCTTCTTTGAGCCAGGTCTCTGTTATAGCCACAACATCATATTTCCATATGGCAATCTGTGCCTGTAGCTCACCACACTAACCACACTCTGTGTTCACATACATGTGCATTAACCCTGATTCGGACTTTATTACTTTCTCCCTTACTCTGACTCCACCTAATAACGTACTATTCCCTACTCTTATGCTTTCTATCTCCCCCAGTATTTTGTGCATATGGCTATTCCTCTCTAATACTTGGCCTGGTTCCCTGACAAGTTACCAGTTTTGCTTCCCTCCAATTTGAGCTCCCTCTCAGGTTCCCATCAGTAAAATGAAAGCCCATGCGATACAGAGGAATGTGGCACGTTGGATCCAGAATTGGGTCAGGGACAGGAAGCAAAGGGTAGTAGTTGACTGATCTTTTTGCGAATGGAAAGCTGTTTCCAGTGGCATTCCACAGAGCTCAGTGCTGGGTCCCTTGCTGTTTGTGGTATATATTAATGATTTGGACTTAAATGTGGGAGGCATGATTGGGAAATTTGCTGATGACACAAAGTGAAGAAGATAGCTGTAGACTCCAGAATGATATCAATGGTTTGGTTGAGTGGGCGGAAAAGTGGCAAATGGAATTCAATCCATAAAAGTGTGAGGTAATGCATTTGGGAAGGGTAAATAAAGTGAGGGAATACACAATAAATGGGAGGATATTGAGAGGGGTAGAAGAAGTGAGAGACCTTGGAGTGCATGTCCACAGGTCCCTGAAGGTGTCAGGACAGGTAGATAGAGTGGTGAAGAAGGCATATGGAATGCTTTCCTTTATTGGCTGAGGTATAGAATATAAAAGCAGGGATGTGATGCTGGAACTGTCTAGAACGCTGGTTAGGCCACAGCTGGTGTATTGCGTACAGTTCTGATCACCACATTACAGGAAGGACATAATTTCTCTGGAGAGAGTACAGAGGAGATTTACAAGAACGTTGCCAGGGCTTGAAAGTTGCAGCTATGAGGAAAGATTGGATCAGCTAGGGTTGTTTTCCTTAGAACAGAGGAGGCTGAGCAGTGACTTAATTGAGGTGTACAAAATTATGAGGGGCCTAGATAGAGTAGACAGGAAGGACCTGTTTCCCCTGGTGGGGAGGTCAGTTATCAGGGGGCACAGATTTAAGGTGATTGGTGGAAGGATTAGAGGTGACATGTGGAAAAACATTTTCACCCAGAGGGTGGTGAGTGTCTGGAATTCACTGCCAGGAACGGTGGTGGAGGCAGAAACCCTCAATACTTTTAAAAGGTACCTGGATATGCAACTGAAGTGCTGTAACCTGCAAGGCTATCGACCTGGTGCTGGAAGGTGGGATTAGATTGGGCAGCTAGTTTTTTCGGCCAGCATGGACATTATGGGCTGAATGGCCTCCTTCTGTGCCATAATTGTTCTCTGGTTCTAGTTTGACCCAGCAACACCGAAGGAACGGTGATATAGTTCCAAGTCAGGATGGTGTGTGGCTTGAAGGGGAACTTGCAGGTTGTGGTGTACCCATGCATTTGCTGCCCTTGTCCTTCTAGGTGGTAGAAGTCACAGGTTTGGAAGGTGCTCTCGAAGGAGCCTTGGTGAGTTGTTGCAGTGCATCTTGCAAATGGTACACACTGCTGCCACTCTGCATCGGTGGTGGAGGGAGTGAATGTTTGTGGATGGGGTGCCAATCAAGCAGGCTGCTTTGTCCTGGATGGTGTCGAGCTTTTTGAGTGCTGTTGAACTCATCCAGGCAAGTGGAGAGTATTCCATCACACTCCTAACTTGTGCCTTGTAGATGGTGGGGAGTCAGGAAGTGGGTTACACACCACAGGAGACCGCGCCCCCACGTCCCCAGGTGATCTAAGCACAAAATTTCTGCTTTAGGAACCCAATGGCTCCCTCCACAGTGTTGTGGGTAGCTCCAGCCTCTCATTGATGACCCCTGACCTTGTGTGATGGGATGGCGGAATGGGTTCACGAGCGATGTGTGGAGGAGGTATTCCTTGTCGCCAAGCAGCCATCCTTGGAGGACTGAAGACAGTGGGTATTGCTGACTGGATAAAAGCATCATGGGTGCTGCCAGGATAGTGGGCATTCACCAACAAGAATGTCTTGGTGTGGTCACACACCAGCTGCACATTGACTGAGTGGTACCCCCTGTGGGTGCAGAGCTACATGCAAGCAATTGATGGAGCCCTGCAACATCAGGAAGCCCGCTATCCTGGCGAACCCATGTGCCATTTCATCCTGGTCTTCCCTCCTCAGAGGGAAGAGGATGAAGTTCCCCCTTCTCCTGAAAAGTATCTCTGTCTCCTCCAGATATTCTGTAGACTGCGAATCGTGACATGTTGCTGATGTTACCAGTTCCCGTCTGGAAGAATGCCATTGTGTAGAAAGAAAGGGCAACAGCAACCTTCACAGCTACTGGGAGAGCTGTCCTCCCCCTGCTTTGAAGCTCCAGGACATTGTGCAGGAAGTGACACAACTCCTTCACTGCCTCTTTAGGGCAGTAAAGCCTCCTGAGACACTGCTCCTGGCTCATCCCAACATAGGACTAGTGCTCCAGAGCCCTCCTTCTCCTCCCTCCTTGCAGTGGTTCCTCTCTCTGTCCTCCACTCTGCCTGTTCTGCTCATGTTACAGAGGAAGTGGCAGTGCAACTACTGCCTCCATACCTATGCAGGGCAATGTAATTCTCTGCCTTTCTGTGGTCAGCAGAAACCTCCAAACTCTTCCAGCGTCTCAACACAGCACTTCCACCAACTTTCTTTGAGCATTTCTAAGTTAAAAGCACCTCAAGCTGCAACTTGTTGAGTAGCCTGTCCCAGAACAGGGCCTACTTTGCTTTCTCATGCTTGTTGTTTCAGGAGTGAATGAGGAAAACACTGCCTGCATTTTCATTAGCCAACTTTCGTATTCTTGCGTTGCATCAGCCTGTTGATGTCAGTGATGTCGTGATCGCCCATGTTCAGTGACTTCGGCACACACAGCTGCGCTCCTGCGTGGCCCAGTCCACTTGACTCACGCTATGCGGTCCGCAAGGAAAGCGGCCAGTAGCACCTCCCGTGCTACAACTCCGCAGGTAGGCCTTTAAGCAATACTATGTAAATAAATTTAGTATCTACAGAGTTTAAACCAGGAAATATATATTAGATCTAATTCATGTGCAGAAAGCAGAAAAAAAGAAGGAAAGAAAGGAGAGATAAAAGAGACAGAAGGAAAAAGTAAGAGAACTATTTTAATTTGTACTTTTAAAAAAAAATCTCCAACACTAATTCAATTCCAATTAAAGGTCTGAGACTCCACACTTGTAAAATTAAATTTTCAGGGCCAGAGAGGTTGTTTGGCAGTAATTAAGACTTATCACTCCATTAAAAATTCACTTGAACCTGAGCGCACCAGTCTTAATGTTATCTGGTGTGTTTACTGGGTAACTAGTGGGTAATTACAGCAACTTCATGGCCTTACATGGATTTCAATATCAAGTCTGTTGGTGAGGTTCTGTTATATTACAGCCTGTAGAGGAGCAGAGTAATTCAGAGAGCAGCTTTCGGGTTTCTGTGTTTAACTGCACACGTGTGTTCTCTGGAGGTTGTTGTCCAACTTTCTCCATAATAACGATGAGCATTGTTGGCCTCATCATTATTCTCACTGCAAAATCTGCGCCACTAAATAATAAAAGCAAAATACTGCAGATGCTGGAAATCTGAAATAAAAACAGAAAATGCTGGAAATGCTCAGCAGGTCAGGCAGCATCTGTGGAGAAAGATGCAGAGTTAACGTTTCAGGGCTGTGACCTTTCATGAGATCTGGCAAAGATTAGAAAAGTATTAGGTTTTAAGCAAGTGGGGGGCGAGGGGAGGTGGTGAGGAAGAGAACAAAAGGAAAGGTGTGTGATAGGGCAAAGGGCAGGAGAGATTAAATAACAAAGATGTCATGGGACAAAGGCAGAGAGTATGTTAATGGTTGTGGTAGAAGACAAAACATTAGTCCAGAGACAGTGTTAATGGCTGAATAATGAGCAGCTCTGTCCCAACTCTTTTTTAAAAAATTATTTTATTTTTAAATTTTTTTTTAACCATGTGCCTGTTTTTCATGTTCTGCTTTTGTACAGAGCTGCTCATCCTTTCTAAGATATGCTTCTCAGAGGCCTAACCAGTGGTGTATGAAGGCTCAGCCTAACTTCCTCGTTTTTGTACTCTATTTCTCTATTAATAAAGCTATGGAACTCGTATGATTTTTTAACAGCTTTTTCAATTTGTCCTGCCAGCTGCAATGATTTGCGTACGGACATCCCCAGCTCTCGGCACCAATTGCACTATTTAGTTTATGTTGGCTCTCCTTATTCTTCCTACCAATATGTAGCACTTCACACTTCTCTGTGTTAAATATCATCTGCCATGTGTCTGCCACATGGCACACGATAGAAATGTTTAAAATAATGAAAGGTTGAGACAGTGTAAACAGATGCAATTGTTTCCAGTCAAGAGGTGTCAAGACTAAGGGGGCAGGGACACGGGATTCAAAATAAGAGATTTGAAACAGAGAGCAGAACATACACAGAGAGTTGTGAGACCCTGGAATTCACTTCCAGGTTAAGGACGAAACTATGTCCATATTCAAAATTAGATCGGTTAGGTGGATAGGCCAAATTCGTTGCAGGCAGCCGCAATCCTGTCGATGAGACTCTGCAGGCACTCTTCAGTGTGAGATGTTAATGCAGCATCGTCAGCAAAGAGCAGTTCCCTGATGAGGATTTTCCATACTTTGGTCTTCGCTCTTGGACGGGCAAGGTTGAACAACCTGCCAGCTGATCTTGTGTGGAGGAAAATTCCTTCTTCTGAAGACTTGAACGCATGCGAGAGCAGCAGTGAGAAGAAGATCCCAAACAAACAGTGTAGGTGTGAGAACACAGCCCTGTTTCACACCACTCAGGATAGCAAAGGGGTCTGATGAGACGCCGCTATGCTGAATTGTGCCTTTCATATTGTCATGGAATGAGGTGATGATACTTAGTAGCTTTGGTGGACATCCAATCTTTTCTAGTAGTCTGAAGAGACCACGTCTGCTGACGAGGTCAAAGGCTTTGGTGAGATCAATGAAAGCAACGTAGAGGGGCATCTGTTGTTCACGGCATTTCTCCTGTAGCTGACGAAGGGAGAACAGCATGTCAATGGTGGACCTCTCTGCTTGAAAGCCACACTGTACCTCAGGGTGGACACGCTCAGCCAGCTTCTGGAGCCTGTTTAAAGCGACTCGAGTGAAGACTTTCCCCACTATGCTGAGCAGGGAGATTCCACGGTAGTTGTTGCAGTCACCGCGGTCACCCTTGTTCTTATAGAGGGTGATGATATTGGCATCGCACATGTCCTGTGGTACTGCTCCCTCATCCCAGCACAGGCAAAGCAGTTCGTAGAGTGCTGAAAGTATAGCAGGCTTGGCACTCTTGATTATTTCAGGGGTAATGCCGTCCTTCCCAGGGGCTTTTCCGCTGGCTAGAGAATCAATGGCATCACTGAGTTCCAATTTTTTTGGCTGTACGTCCAGCTCGTCCATGACTGGTAGAGGCTGGGCTGCATTGAGGGCGGTCTCAGTGACAACATTTTCCCTGGAGTATAGTTCTAGGTAGTGCTCCACCCAGCAGTCCATTTGCTTGCATTGGTCAGTGATTGTGTCCCCTGATTTAGATTTGAGAAAATGAATATCATGGGACAGGACGTCAGAAATGCTCCATCCATCAATATTGGCGACCACACTCTGGAAGTGGTTCATGAGTTCACCTACCTAGGCTCAACTGTCTCTCGATGCAGAAATCAACAAGCGCATGGGAAAGGCTTCCACTGCTATGTCCAGACTGGCCAAGAGAGTGTGGGAAAATGGCGCACTGACATGGAACACAAAAGTCCGAGTGTATCAAGTCTGTGTCCTCAGTACCTTGCTCTACGGCAGCGAGGCCTGGACAACGTATGTCAGCCAAGAGCGACGTCTCAATTCATTCCATCTTCGCTGCCTCCGGAGAATCCTAGGCATCAGGTGGCAGGACTGTATCTCCAACACAGAAGTCCTCAAGGCGGCCAACATCCCCAGCATATACACCCTACTGAGCCAGCGGCGCTTGAGGTGGCTTGGCCATGTGAGCTGCATGGAAGATGGCAGGATCCCCAAGGACACATTGTACAGCGAGCTCGTCACTGGTATCAGACCCACCGGCCGTCCATGTCTCCGCTTTAAAGACGTCTGCAAACGCGACATGAAGTCCTGTGACACTGATCACAAGTCGTGGGAGTCAGTTGCAGCGATCGCCAGAGCTGGCGGGCAGCCATAAAGGCGGGGCTAAAGTGTGGCGAGTCAAAGAGACTTAGCAATTGACAGGAAAAAAGACAGAAGCGCAAGGGAAGAGCTAACTGTGTAACAGCCCCGACAACCAATTTTATCTGCAGCACCTGTGGAAGAGTCTGTCACTAGAATTGGCCTTTGTAGCCACTCCAGGCGCTGCTCCACAAACCACTGACCACCTCCAGGCGTTTACCCATTGTCTCTCGAGACAAGGAGGCCAAAGAAGAAGGTGGATAAGGAAAAAGGGGATAAAGGAATATGAGAAACAGCCCTAATTGCATTTAACCACCTATTTGCTTGCATGAAGAGTGAACTAACAATCCCTGTTGGTGAGTTGAGGCCTATTTCCATGTTTTAACTCCAATGTATAATTTCATCGCCTTTGGCTCAGCAACCATTTTTCCTCACACCTCTGTGACACACATCTGGGACATTTTTCTGTTAGTCTCACATATAAATGCAAGTTTTTGTTGTCGTAGTAGCTGGGGTTAAGCTTGACAATAACCTATGTTGTTCAGCTTTGTGTTTTTCTTCCACTGGCTAAACTCCTGCAGTATCTATACATACACTAGGCATCCCTGAGCCTTTGGCTTTTGAGACCCACTATAAGGTTCTCTGGACTTATGCGATGTGTCCTGTCGAAAGCAAGGGTGGTGTCTGTATTGGACGAATAGAAAATGCACCCGTGCGGATTTTTCGGTAGCTTGGGCTGGAAACTCTGAAGCATAAAAATGGGTTTCAGTTTCTGACAACTCCTGACCGACCAAAAAGAACAAATAATGATTAGAATTAAACAGAATCAAAATACTGCAGATGCTGGAAATCTGAAATAAAATCAGAAAATGCTGTAAACACTCAGGAGGTCAGGCAGCATCTTTGCAGAGTGAAACACCTTATCTTCCTGTGACCTTGGAGGGAATTTTCCCAGTGACCCGGAAGCAGGGAGGCCAGGAAAATGTCTCAGAAAGAGGTCGAGCTGGTTCCCTGACTTGTTCCTGCCTCCTCGCGCTTTTCCTCGAGGCAGCTTCAGTACAGTGACGGAAACCCACTCGACAGCGGCAAGAAGACAATTAAGGCTCGTCAGCAACCAATTTTTCAGCAGTTTGCCAGCATAACTGAGATTTTACTGGCGCTGTATGGGATCCCCGCTGTGTTTGCAGCTCATCAGGTAATAGGAGGTGCATGTACAGTGGGAAATCGAAGCACCATGACCAATAATTCAAATCTACGACCTTAATTGGCAAGACGGAGGTCCTCCACAGGCAGAAGCTTGCAATTTTCTTCCAATCTCTTGGAGACTGCAGTAAGGAATAGTGTTGGTGGTGAGGAATGCGGTCCTTAGGATTTGAGTGAGGTTTAGCTTAGTTTAGTATAGGATATGAGGCAAAGACAGAGCGACAAAGACTGCAGAAGCTGAACATAAAGGCTTCTCCTTTTATTGGCCAGAATTTTACAGTCCCCGTTCCCACCACCCGCCCCTGCCCCCCCGTCCCAACGAGTGGAGTAAAGGAGTAAAACCCGGCGGTCTTCTTATGGGCTGGGGGGACCTCCTGATCGGGCACCCTATGCACCACAGAAGGCCGCCCCCAAATCCCCAACTGCATCCACCACACAACACTCCCCCCTCCTTCCAACTGGCACCCCCCCCCCCACCCCCGCCTTGTGGGAGCCTGGCCGATTGTCCCTGGCGAGGAGCTAAAAACTAACCTGAGTTCCGGGACCATCTTTCCTGTTGCCTCCGATGCCTGGGTTCTAGCAGTGGCCACCCCTCCCAGTGGTGCTGCTGGGACTAAAAGCTGCCAGCCCACTGATTGGCCAGCAGCTCTAATAGGCGGGACTTCCTGCCTGAAGGAGGTGGAAGTCCCACCTAAGACTAATTAAGGGTCTCTGGAGCGTAAAATCTAGTCTGGAATCCCAGGCCCGGTGCAGGCGGGCTCGCCACCGAGTTTTCATCTGGTTGGCGGGGCCTCCCACCCAATGTAAAATTCCAGCCATTCTGTCTGTTTTAGTCTGACTTTGGTAGCATGTGTGTACTACAACAGCCTCTAGAATACACAATGCACAATGCAATTTCAAAACACCACAACAGTACAGGGAAGTGTTGGCCTTGGCTCCAGTCGTTCCCTTCCTCCTTTTTGTCTAGCCCTCTCACTGCACACCCAGTGAAGGCTGCCGGCCGACCTCGCAACCTAACACACCGCCCACTGCCTCCACAACCTGCTCATTCCCCTAATTGGATGGTGATCCGGAGGGGGAGGGGGAGGGGGGGGGGTGGTGGGCCTTCATAATCAGGCACCTCCTATAAAATTACTGAGAGAGATGCACTGCTGCTGTGCTTGGGGTCGGGGCCCGACAATGTCCTGACTGCTAAAAATGTTCAAAATCCAGAAAATTCAGCCCATTAACTCTCTCTCCATAGATACTTTTATGTCTTTATGTTGTTTTCTGGTTCCCAGATTTGGAAAGAGCCACACTTTAAAATGTGAAAAAGGCTGGAGTCAGTCTTGTTTATTTCAGCACCATGCTTGGTGCTGTAAAACCTGATCAACTGGTTCTTGTGTTACATATGACATGACTCTCTGGTGCAGCTGTGAATGTGGCCCCCTACAGGAACACTTACACATAACAACTAGTTCCTAGCTAATTAATTCCTAACACTTTACAGATAGTATAACAGTATATAACATATGTAACACTGCCCAGCAATTAGAGGTGTAGTTTCACTCCATCTTTCAAAGGTTCCAGCCATATGAACTAGAATGAATTAGAGGGAGATCCTTTGTTCTAAATATTCTAGCTGATGCTATAATTGCATTGAACACATTTTTACAGATTGGGAGACACTGTATTATCAGATTGCTTTGTGTTCCTTTTCAATAAAACTCAAAACATTTCTAAAAGCCTCATATAGGACTTGACAAAGGGAAGGAAATGTTTTTTATGCAAGATTTTTGAAACTGTGAATTTAAAAAAAAAATTGTTATGCAAGGTTTGAAAACCGGGAAATTTAATTGCTTGCTCACAAGATTTTAAATTGCTCAGTTTAAATGTGTCTGCAGCAGGAGCGGGCGAAGAGACTGCTCCTGCTGTGGGGGTATTTTGAAAACGCGGACCGTATACCGGCCCCTCTCGGCCCCCGTCCGTCCGGGAAAGATGGCGGTCGCCGACCCGCAAGCCCGTTACGGGCAGTCGGTGAAGGGTTTATTGTCGGAAAAAGTCTCCACTTGCACCACGGACGTGATCGCCCTGACCAAGCAGATACTGAAGGGTTCCCGCAGCTCCGAGGTACGGTCCCCGGGGGGGGGGGGAAGCAATATTGAAAAAAAAACTTCCGACAGAAAATCCTCCCTGGGAGTCCTTCCCCTTAAAGGGCCAAGTGTCCCTGAGCCAAGGTGAACCCTCAGCCACGATATTGGGGCTCTGACTCTTTCTCCCCCCCCCCCCCCCCCAACACCACCCCGACCCAAATGTTAGAGGCTCAAATCCCCCTCCTGGGGTTTCTGCGCCTGACACCAAAGGTCCTGAGTTCAATACGCAAGCCAAGGCATTTGGGCAGATTATTTAGGCTTTTGAAGAAATGTTGAGCAGGTTGGGCCGATACCCTCTGGAGTTTAGAAGAATGAGAGGTGATCTTATTGCAACATCTAAGATCCTGAGGGGACTTGATAGAGTGGATTACTGGGAAGATATTTCCTATTGTGGGGGAGATTAGAACTAGGGCACCCAGTTTAAGAATAAGAGATCTTCCTTGTGAGATGGAGATGAAGAAATTTTTTTTTATTCTCAAAGGTTTGTTAGTCTGTGGAATTCTTTCCCCCAGAAAGCAGTGGAGGCTGGGTCATTGAATTTATTCAGGTCTGAGTATGATAGATTTCTGATCGATAAGGGAGTCAAGGGTTATGGGGGACAGACAGGAAAGTGGAGTTGAGACCACAACCAGATCAGGCATGATCTTATCGATTGGCAGAGCAGGCTTAAAGGACTGAATGGCCTACTCCTGCTCCTAAATCCTATGTTCCTATTATCCAGGCTGGCACTTCAGTGCAGTACTGAGGGAGTGCCTTCCCAAAGTGCTTTACTACCAATGAAGTACTTGTGAAGTGTAGCCCCTGTCGGAATGTAGGCTAACATGTCAACCAGTTTCTGCACAGCAAGGTCCCACCGACAGCAATGAGACAAATGACTAGATAATCCCATGTATTAGTGCTGTTGATTGAGGGATAGATAGTGACCAGGATACCAGAGGAATATTCCCCTTGCTGTTTCTTGAATAGTGTCCTGGAATCTTTCACACCTATTGGAGAGGGCAGAGCAGAAGTGATCTAAGTTTCACATTTAGACAATGGCAACTTATATTTATATAGCGCCTGTAGCATAATAAAACAATTCAAGCCGCTTCACAGGAGTGTTCAAAGCAAAATTAGACGCTGAGCTACATAAGGTGATATGAGGCCAAAAGCTTGATCAAAGAGTTAGTTTTTTAAGGAGTTTCTTAAAGGATGAAAGAGAGGTGGAGAGGTTTAGGGAGGGAACTCCAGAGTGTCATTTGAAAGATGGCACCTCTGACTGTGCAGCACTCCCTCGGTGTTGAATGTTTACCTCACATCAAAGTAATCCATTGTGCGCAAAGTGTTTGTGTTGTTCATGAAGGGTGTGATGATGTGCTGCATAAATACTAGTATTTCTTTCAGTGATGGGATGAGACTTGCTGCTCCAATCCACAGCGTATTCTAAAGCAAATTTATATATTGAATCAAAAAAAAAAGCCTGGAAATGTGTTTCTCTAGGTTCTGACAGGGTTATTTAGGAATAGGTATTGAATACAAAACGATATGTTTCCAATCAAAAGGAGGACGTTTTCTCTGAATTTCTGAAAGCTGGTTTTGGTTTGAAGATGTTCAGCATTGTCACTGGTAAAGTGAACTGGTGGGGAAGTGATATTTTGGACTGTGTCAATCTAAACTCTGAAAGTATCCAGCAGAGCAGTTACAGATGTTCTCTTGGATTGTAGCTGGAGTTAGCATTTGCAGCTGTTTTAACACTTGGATTGGTGTCACTGGTCATGGTAATGGTGGGAACAATTTGAGGTGATGAATTAAGACCACTGCACACAAACCGTTTTGGCACAGTGTTAGAGTGTATTGATTTGATCTTTTTTCAATGGATTATTTATATCATGCCCTTTGTTTTGCATTTTCATAGGTACAATATGTTCTCTTTGGGAAGTTGCTGTCCTTTGTGCCCTCATCTTGACCGTGTGGGTCAAGGTAGAGAACTCTCTGTGCAGGAACTGCTCTTGGTGTTTCAAGGCTGTTGTGTCTAGAATAGATAATCTGTCTGAAGAATGGGCTATCCTGGGATTACTTTAAGACTGTAGTTGTTGAACAATATAAGTATTCTTCATTTTTGCCCATGGTTTTCTGTTTGCTGACCTCATCCATTTGTTGAATGCTAAGTGCCTCTTTGACTCAATGGGTTAGCACTCTCGTCTCTGAATCAGTGGGTTGTGGCCTCAAACTCCACTCCTGAACGTGAGTACATAATAATGATGCTTCAGTGCAGTACTGAGGTAGTGCTACACAGTCTGAGGTACTTTCTTTCTGATGAGATGCTAAACTAAGGCCCCGTATGCTCTCTTGGGTGGATGTAAAAAGCCCTTTGCACTATTCAGAGAAAAATGAAGCATCTTGGCCAATTGTTATCCTTCAGCCACCACTAAAACAGATTATCTAGTGATTTATCTCGTTCTTCCTTGTGGGATCTTGCTGTGGGCAACTTGGCTGACATGTTTGCCTTCATAATGGCAGTGACTGCACTTTATCTGTTTCACAGGCGCTGAAATGATGTCATAAAGATGTGAAAAGTAGTCTTTAAATGCAACTTGTTTTTAGTCCCTCTCTGGCATGACATGCAGCTCCACTGGAATTCCCTACTTTCAAATCAACACGGTTAAAGTCACCAGATGCCAAAAGCTGCTGTAATGGAAATAATCCCATCTGGAAATGTGTTTGTGTTTGCTGTTACAAAATTTCCCCAGTGTACAGTATGTTAGGGAGTAAATTTTGATTTTGTTTTCCCGTTTCAGCTCCTTGGTCAGGCAGCTAGAAACATGGTGATGCAGGAGGACTCCGTACTGCACTCTGAGGATGTGAGTAATTCATCTCTGATAGCATACGTACCAAAGCACTCCTCCTTGAAATGCCCCTGTGATAATCTTGACTATTGTTGCTGTTTATCTCGCAGCCAGTTCCCACAGCACAGTATCTGCCTATGTTGCTGTCAGAAACCACAGCGAAAATATATTTTGAAAAGTAGGTGTCAGCTGTGGCTCAGTTGGTAGCACTGTCTCGCCTCTGAGTCAAAAGATCATGGATTCAAGTTTTGTTCCAGAGCCTTGAAGACGCAATTGAGGCTGACACTCTCAGTGCAGTACTGAGGGAGTGAGGCACTGTTGGAGGTGTCATCTGTTGGGTGAGATGTTAAACCGAGGCCCCGTCTGACCCTCTTGAGTGGGCATAAACAAAAATGAATTTCGAAGAACAGCAGGGGCATTCGACCCAGTGTTCTGGCCAATATTTATCTCTTAACTGTTACTAAAACAGATTATCTGAACATTAGCACATTGCTGTTTGTGGGAGCTTGCTGTGCACAAACTGGCTGCCACGTTTCCTACATTACAACACTTCAGAAAATACTTCATTGGCTGCATAGCGGTTTACAGGTCCTGAGGTTGCAAAAGGGGCTGTATAAACGCAAATCTTTCTTCCACAATTTCCAAGCTGCAATAGAAAAAAAAAATCCACTTTGTTCTGAGATGCATTTTAATGAGCATGTGGTTTATTTTAAATTTTACACTCCACCAATCTTTCGAACTCTTCACATTTTTATTTATTTAGAGATACAGCACTGAAACAGGCCCTTCGGCCCACCGAGTCTGTGCCGACCAACAACCACCCGTTTATACTAATCATACATTAATCCCATATTCCCTACCACGTCCCCACCATTCTCCTACCACCTCCCTACATTAGGGGCAATTTACAATGGCCAGTTTCCCTATCAACCTGCAAGTCTTTGGCTGTGGGAGGAAACCGGAGCACCCGTCGGAAACTCACGCGGTCACAGGGAGAACTTGCAAACTCCGCACAGGCAGTACCCAGAAATGAACCCGGGTTGCTGGAGCTGTGAGGCTGCGGTGCTAACCACTGTGCCACCCATGTGTGTGCAAATCTTGACACTCCCTGGGACACTGTATATGGACAGTCACTCAGGGATTGTGACTGACCTTTCTAAGGACTTTTTCAGCTATCAATACGTACATATGAATTAGGATTAGGAGTAGGCCACTCAGCTCCTCAAGCCTGCTTTGCCATTCAACAAGGTCTGATTGTACCGATGTCTCATAACAGTGTGCTGGAAGCATACAACGGGCAAGCCCTAAAAAAAAATTCTGATGAGTCGATGGTTTCCATTATTTGAGGGCTAGAGGATGGGCAGGTGACTTGCCACTATCACCTACAGTCTGACAGCTCTCCTGTCGTTTCTTACACCCCCCCCTCCCCTTTGCCATCCCAACAACTGACTGTGCCGGGCAACATGGTGGCGATCTAATGTTGTCACCAATCTGGTTTTCAAGTGGATGGTTTTTGGAAATGTTTAAACAGCGGGCACAACAAAACCACTTGACTCAGTATCCTCTGTAATCAATGACCAAAGTTACTAAAGTTTACAGTGAATTCTCATGAAGAGCTAATGATCAGATAATGTGTTTTAGTGATGCTTGAGGAATAAATATTGGCCAGGACACCAGGGAGAACTCCCCTGCTCTTCGATGAAACAGTGCAGTCATCGTAGGTTCTGTGTCCTTTGTTAGTCTCATTTCATTAATCTTGCTGGTCACCTCATTTCTTCACAATATTAATGGATTCATCATTTTTCCCTTTTTTTGGACAGAGCCTACGTAAGATGTCAATTATAACAACACATTTGCAGTACCAGTAAGTATCATTCCTTTCGCTTCTTGCTTTTCCTGTCTTTTCCCTATCTAATATTTTAAGAATTTCATTTATCGCTCAGTGTCAGGAATTGCCATTCTGAGCTCCTTCTGCCAGAACTGTTCAGAGTAATGTTGCCAGTCCGTTGTGAGGTTGCAGTGAGGGCTTGACTCAGGAAGGAAGGAAAAGTGGAGAAAACGAACAAGAAAATGAGGGAAATTTAGTTTTACAAGAAAGGAATGTAAACATATTCAAGGTAACTAGGATTAGGGAAGAGGAAATGATTTAATCCTGATGATATTTGGAAACTCTACATATATTATTAACTTATACGATATGTGATGTTCCAGTTCTGCATATCTTCATACAGGCTGTGCAAATATTAGCTAACATACTTTTAACACATGCATATCAAATTTTTTCATCCACTATTTTATGCTGTTTAAAACAAACCAGTTGCTCTGCTAAAATAGAGGACAAAGGGAAGTAACTAGGGCAGACCTTTTTACATTGATCTTTTAATTTGGACTCTGTGAGCCTGGCGTGGGATCCAGCATTATGTTGTTCAATTTGTTTTCATACACAGGCAGCAGATGTGTATCCTACAGTAAACCCTGTCTACCAATCTGCTGCAAATCTGCAGAAATTGAATTTAACAGCACAAAGGCTGGTCCCTGCAACACAAATTAAATGTCCAATGTAAAAGTAGCTCTTTCTTATATAAGGGAAAATGGTTCACTTTAAATTCAATTATGTTCTTTTGAATTCTCCAAAAAATGCTGCTTTTGGTAAATTAGAAATAAAAACAAAGTGCTGGAAATATGCAGCTGGTCTGGCAGCATCTGTGGAGAGAGAAGCAGAGTTAATGTTTCAGGTCTGTGACCTTTCAACAGAACTCTGAATATTTCCAGCACTTTCTGTTATTTCAGATTTCCAGCATCTGCAATATTTTGCTTTTATTATACTATTTTTTGTAAATTGTCTTTGATCTGTTTTATGTGATAAAATTAAGTTTCTTTAAGTAACCCTAAGCTTTTCCTCTTTTACAGACAGGAAGCTATACAGAAAAAGTGAGTATTTGCTGTGCTGTCATTTGTATATGCCTAAACTTAATTCTAATTAAAATATGGTCCTTTGTGCTTATTTTGAACCTGAAGAATGTCTTGATCCGAGTGTTGCACCAAGTTTGGGTCATTTGGATGATGGTTTCAGAAGCAATGGCAGAGACAGGTGATGTTATGGAGTAGGAGTGGGTGGTCTTGATGGAGAAAATAAGGGGTTGTAAGCTCAGTTCAGGGTCAATTAGGACGTCATGGTTGCGAACAGTCTGGTTCTGCCTTGAACTGTGGCCAGGATGCTGACACAAAATGTTGGAAATACACAGGTCAGTCAGCATCAGAAAGGAGAGAGTAATGACTGCCCACCTGTAATGTTAACCCAGTTTTGTTCTCTTTCCAAATGTTCTTTTTGTTCTTAATTTCCAGACCACATTATAAAGGAGCAGCACACTTTAATGCTGGTCTCACCTAAGCTTTAATAAATTAAAATTATCACAACCCATCTTCCGTCATTTAATATAGAAAGAGCTTAAGTTGTACATATGAACATACGAATTAGGAGCAGGAGTAGGCTACTCAGTCCCTTGAGCCTGCTCCGCCATTCAATAAGTTCATGGCTGAACTGATTACTCCACATTCCCATCTACCTCCTGATAACCTTTCACCTCCTTGCTTATCAATAATCCATCAACCTTTGCCATAAAAATATTTAAAGACTCTGCTTCCACTGCCTTTTGAGGAAGAGAATTCCAAAGACTCGCAACCCTCTGAGAGAAGAAATTTCTCCTCATCTCGGTCTTAAATGGGCCACCCCTTATTTTTAAACAGTGACCCCTAGTTCTAGATTCTCCCACAAGGGGAAACATCCTTTCCACATCCACCCTGTCAAGACCCCTCAGAATCTTATATGTTTCAATCAAGTCACCTCTTACTTGTGCTTTATCCTTTCTTCCACACCCTGAAGTGCTTCACAGCCAGTGAGTGTAAGCAAATATGGCAGCAGTATCACACAGACAGCAATGGGTTGAATAACCTGTTAATTTGTCTTTCGGTGATGTTGTTTGAGGGAGGAAACTTTGGCCAGGCACTGGGAGAACTCCCTGCTCTTCTTTGGATAGCCCTGTGGGATCTTTTACAGGGCCTCAGCTTAGCTTCTTATCTGAAAAAGACGCCTCTAACAGTGCAGCACCCTCTCAGTACTGAACTGAAGTGTCAGCCGAGATTACATGAAGTCTAGGAGTGGGACTTGGAACCACAACCCATTGACATAGAGTCGGGTGTGCTGCCACTCAGATAAGCTGGTTCTTGATCCTTTTTTAAAGAACAGCTTTATAATTCATCACTACTTTAATGACAAGTGTCATTCAAAAATATAAGTGTTGACATTTGTCTTCTGGTGTTCATAAAACCTCCAATCCCTTTTCAATGTCCTCCGCTTACTTTTCCATATTCCTTCCTGCTTGGTGCTGGTGGTCTTTTCTCTTCCCTGTAAAGCACTTTGAGATGCTTCACAGTACGTGAGGAGCATTGTAGAAGTATTGTTGAGTTTGCTGTAATGCTGCATTGAATACAAACTGTATAGCCTAATGCTTTATTACATCCATGCTGCATAATCTAACAATCCACAAAATGCACATGAATAACCTAATGTTACACTAAATGCGCGCTAGATTGCTTAATGCTAAAGTAAATGCAAGAAGGATAGACTAATGTTACATAAAACGTATGCCTGAATTAGAGTGTGGTAAATATCGGGAACAGTCAGCACAATTTACAAATTAAATCTCAACCTTCTATTCCAGATTTCTGGCTCAAGTTATTTTCACTTTTTTTTTTCCATGTATCTAAACATCCCTGCAGCTTTGCTTTCTTATTTCCTTGTGCCAGTGCAGATAAGGAAAGAGAACATTCTGATGGCCACTTTGAAAGGATAAAGCTTGTGTTGGCCAACAGATTGAAGTCCACCTCCACCACCATGTGCATGTGTGAAGGAAGTTCTCCCCACAGATGTCTTATTATCTCCCTAATGGTCTAAGTGACCTTCCAAAATCTCTTGATTGAGATATACACTCTCACAGGATGCCAAAAACATGTTTGAACTCCTTACATTCACTCCAGCTATTAGTAGGCACGAAAAGGAAAAGATTCACAAGGACAAATGTGGGTCCATTACTTGCAGCGACAGGAGAATTTATAACAGAGAATAGGGAAATGGCGGAGAAACAAAACAGTTACTTTGTGTCTGTCTTCACAGAGGAAGATACAGAAAATCTCCCAGAAATACGCAGGAACCAAGGGACTTGTGAAAATGAGGAACTGAAAGAAATTAGTATTAATTTTTCAATACAAGCTTTTTATTAACTCGATTGAAAGTTGATAAATCCCCTGGACCAGATGATCCCAGAGTGTTGAAGGAAGTGGTGATAGAGATAGTGGATGCATTGGTGATTATCTTTCAAAATTCTATAGATTCTGGAAACGTTCCTGCAGATTGGAAAGTATCAAACGTAACCCTACTATTTAAGAAAGGAGGGACAGAGAAAATTGGGAACTACAGAACTGTTAGTTTGACGTCAGTAGTAGGGAAAATGTTAGAAGTTATTATAAAGGATGTGATAGCTGGACACTTGGAAAATAATATGATTTGGTAGCATCAACATGGATTTATGAAAGGAAACCATGTTTGACAAACCTGTTGGAGTTTTTTGAGGACGTTACTTGTAGCATAGATAAAAGAGAACTAGTGGATCTGATCTATTTGGATTTTCAGAAGGCTTTTGATAAGGTCCGCACAAGAGGTTCGTAAACAAAATTAGAGCACATGGGGTTGGGGGTAATATACTGGTATGGATCGAAACTTGATTAACAGACAGAAAACAGAGAGCAGGAATAAATGGGTCATTCTCAGGTTGGCAGACTATTACTAGTGGGGTACTGCAAGGATCAGTGCTGGGGCCACAACTGTTCACAATCTATATGTGATTTGGATGTGGGGACCAAATGTAATATTTCCAAATTTGCAACACTAGGTGGGAATCTAAATTGTGAGGAGGATGCAAGGAGGCTTCAAAGGGACTTGGATAGGCTAAGTAAATGGGCAAGAACTTTGCAGATGAAATATAATATGAATAAGTGTGAAGTTATCCACTTTGGTAGGAAAAAAACAGAAAGACAGTATTTCTTAAATGGTGAGACGTTGGCAAGTGTTGATGTCCAAAGGGATTTGGGTGTCCTTGTTCATGAGTCACTAAAAGCTAGCATGCAGGTGCAGCAAGCAATTAAGAAGGCAAATGGTATGTTGGCCTTCATTGCAAGGAGTTTTGAGTACAGGAGTAAAGAAGCCTTGCAATTGTATAGAGCCTTGGTGAGACCGCACCTGGAGTATTGTTTACAGTTTTGGTCTCCTCCTCTAAGGATGGATATACTTGCCATAGAGGGAGTGCAATCTAGTCCCTGGGATGGCAGGATTGTCTTATGAGGAAAGATTGAGGAAACCGGGCCTATGTTCTCTAGAGTTTCGAAGAATGAGAAGTGATCTCATTGAAACTTACAAAATTCTTACAGGCCATGACATAGTGGATGTCTATAGAGTGTTTCCTGTAGCTGGTGAGTCTAGAACCAGGGGATGGGACATAGTATAGGAATAAAGGGGTAGGCCGTTTAAGACTGAGATGAGGAAGAATTTCTGCAGTTAGCGGATGGTGAATGTTTGGAATTCTCTACCCCAGAGGGCTGTGGAAACTCAATCATTGAGCATGTTCAAAACAGAAACTGATAGATATCTGGATACTAATGACATCAAGGGATATGGGGTTAGTGCAGTAAAGTAGCGTTGAGGTAGATGATCAGCCATGATCTAATTGAATGGCGAATCAGGCTCAACGGGCTGAATGGCCTACTCCTCCTTCGCTTGAAAAATCACAGTTTAACAACAACAACTTTAATTTGTATAGGATCTATATGCAGTACAACATCCCAAGGTGCTACAAACAAAATTTGACACCAAGCCTCACAAGGAGTTGTTGGGACAGATGACCAAAAGCTTGATCAAAGATGTAAGTTTTAAGGAGGGTCTTAAAGGAGGAGAGAGAGATGGAGAGGTTTAGGGAGGCAATTCCAGAGTTTGGGGCCTTGGCAGCTGAAGGCACAGCCGCCAATGGTCTCAAAGTTAAAATAGAGGATGTGCAAGAGGCCAAATTGGAAGAGTGCAGAATCTCGTAGGGTTGGAGGAGGTTTCAGGGATAGGACGGGTGAGCCCATGGAGGGATAATCCAAAATGGAATGAGATGAAGCTGTGTCTTCTGAGACGATTGATCAAGGAGAATCTAGAAGTGCTTTACGTAAGTATCACAAAGTCCAGTTCTGCAGAATACTGCTACAGAGTACTTAACTCTGGGGAATTTGGTGAGTGAGGGAATTCAGCACAGTGAGGGAAGAGGGGAAATATGTTTGCAGGGCTAGGGGGATAGAGCAGGAGAATGGGACTGATTTGGATTTCTCTACAGTGAGCCAGCATGGACCCGATGGGCCAAATGGCCTCCTGTGCTGTTATGACTCTGACTCTATTACTATTCCTGTGTTCCATGAACAGCATTAAGACTCTGTGCTCCTAAATACAAACTCTATTTAGCCAAGGTGTTTATTGCCATTGAGTTACAACTTTTATTACTTGAGATGTCAGATCATCCTTACAGATGGGACAGAGTGTGGAAGAGCTGACAACTCAGTTATGGTAACTAAAGTGAGTTAAAGGCTGTAATAAGTTTTCTTTCCTGCCATTCTTGTTAAGTGTGGTTCATTGTAATTAAATTAACACAGTTGAATGAATGAGAATAAATATAAAGCATTATCTATTGTTCCACGCATCTAAAAGATAGAGCATTCAAACATTAAACAAGTGTATCTCTTAAGATGTAAATATTTCTCAGCCTGCACAACTTATTTCATGTATTATCCTGAATGATGTAAAATAAAATCATAAAGGAGGGAGGGAGGCTGGTGTTATTTGTAAAACTGTTAACAAATGGTTAGTATAAAACCAAATTACCAGATCAAATAAATCATTCTCTTTCCTCCCTTAATTAAATATTTCAACAGTGTTGAACTTTCGACAAACCTTCAGGACCAGCTGAAGCATCTCTTAAAATGAAACAGATGATGGCATGATGATGAATTCCAGGAGATGAAGCTCTTTGGTGGAATTTGGGAGAAGGGAGAAGGAGAATGTTGTCTGTCCTATGATCCAGCAAGAAGAATGGACTTAAGCAAACCTTTAATTCCATCCAGCTTTCATGTGCAACATTCAGAACCTCCCCAAGTGCTGCTTAGACCCTATGCTGATGACGAACGCATAGCAGCTTCTGCTCTTGGGAAATACACAGTGTGCTTATTGGCTATTGACAAGGTGGCTTTGTGTATATGCAAATTGTTAACATACAGCAATTTTGACCATGGTCCTTTACATTGCTATGATACCATGAATGGGGGTGTTGTAGGGGATTCTTAAAACAGGTCTGGCAATGTTGCCAGTACAATACAGCTTTTAGTAGTCATTATGTATGAAGTACTGATACAAGTTTCTAGGTTTTCTGTAATACCTGAATGCATTATTATAGCTAGAGAATTGACATGTTCCAGGACAACAGTCCAAACCATTAACAATGCTATATCTAATATTTGCTGTTTCCTACAAAGCTGATGCTGGTAACGTCAGTGCATTGGTCTACCACTGGTCCAACTTCTATTGGTCCATCTGGCAATCTTAAAATGTAGTCTGGAATAATGATAGCATTGGTTTGTAGTTAATTGGATATTTTGTAAGACCTATCGATACTTCCTTGGTTATGCATCAATGCTATACTGCCATCACACTTGGTCAAAATCACCTTGAGGGAAGTATATTAAGAAGCCATTTGGGATGTGTTTATTTTCAAAGGAAAAGCTAAAATGTTACATGTAATATTTAATTGAACAAATGCTAATGTTAACATTGTAAAACAGGCTTTTAAAGCCCCACAGATTAATAGTGTAAAACTCATTTGCTAACTTAACGTTTGTCCCTTCAATGGAAGTGGTGTTTACATTTTATTGCATCTTCCAGTGTGTGAGTGATTCCAACTCTTTGAGATTTATGGGCAGCTTCTCTTTGTGGTGCCTTAGTGTGTGTTCTTCCATTCTCCAATGTTAATTTTAGCCCTTGCTGCCCATATATATGTGCAACTGTGCTTTATCCTGCATACCAGTTTCAGGCTTGTCCAGCAGTGAGTACATGTAAGAAGCAGCAAGTTAACATGGGGGCTTAATGTTGTACTGTAGCAGAACCTTCTGTATAATATGTGCATTTGTGCATTGTGGTGTTAAAATATATATCAGGTCTTTTATTTGTTACAAAAGTTTAATAATTGAAGTTGAATTATTAAAGCAAGTGGAGAAGTGGATACTTTTTCATCTCTTTCTGCTCCTGAATTTCATCTTACTATGCTAACTGATAGCAGTTAATCAAGATCTTTGTTTCTCAACTTTGTGATGATAAATTCCCCACTGCTTGTACCGGGGGCGATGGTGTTAAGGCAGTTTACCCACTCTATCTGGACAGTAAAGCCAAAAAGCGTATTTGAAAACCAATCAGGAAATTTTCACTTAGCAATTGCACCTAATTGTTTGCAGTTGCATCTAGAATCTTATCACTAAGATAATCGCACTTTAACAAACAGCTGCTTGAAGACCTGACTTGGCCTGAAATCAGAGCTGTGTAAATCGGTAAGTACTTATTGAACTGCGTGCTTAATACATTATAAGGGGTGCTTTTGTAATTGACTCCAATGGTAATAGAAAATTGCTAGCACTATTTGCTTGAGATGGGCAACTGTGATAAGCATAGACAGTATAAGTGGTGGGGACTGTACCATTAAATCTTGTTCATGGCATTTCAACAAATGTCACTATTCTGATGAGCTAATAAGCTACACAGGTGTGTAAGTCATCTTACATTAAAGGGACACAAAATTTACTTTCCCTGCCACTTTTTCTCTCTCTCTCCCTCTTTTGCCAAAGGTCTTGTATTGTTCTATAGATGCCCTTCACATTATTCAAGTAATTGTTCTTCACAGCTAGAGCACTTTGTACAGTTCTGGTCACTGCATTTCAGCAAAGATGTAATTTCATTAGAGAGGGTACAGAGAAGATCCATGAGGATGTTCCCAAGAATGAGAATTTTAGCTAGAAGGAAAGGCTGGGGTTTTCTTTGGAACTGAAAATGCTGAGGGGAGTCTTGATTGAGGTGTATAAAATTATGAGGGGCCTAGAGAGAGTGGATAAGAAAGACTTATTTCCATTAGCAGAGAGGTCAATAACCAGGGAGCATAGATTTAAAATAATGGGTAGAAGGATCGTGTGGCGCTGAGAAATGTTTTCATCCAGAGGGTGATGAGTGTCTGGAACTCTCTGCCTGAAAGGGTGGTAGAGATGGAAATCCTCCTTTCATTTAAAAAGTACTTGGATATGCATTTGAATTGCAGTAACCTAGAAGGCTATGGACCAAGAGCTGAAAAGTGGATTAGACTGGATAACACTTTTTTGGCTGGCACAGACACGATGGGCTGAATGGCCTATTTGTATGCCATAATGCTGTATTAAGTGGCAGTAATCTTTTCCTATTGGAGGGTGTCAGAATCGAGGCCAATTGTGCCCTCACCAACCATCCCTTGCACACTTTCTGACCGTAGCCTCTGGACTGAAATCAGAAGAAGGAATCCTGAACTGAGGGGGTTGGATGTGTGGGAGAGACTGACGCTAATTGTCATATAAAATGAGCTAACCTGACACAGACTAATATCCAATCTGGAACCCCACTTCATAGTACTGGGCCAGTGGGAAAACTTGAAGATTGAAAACTTTGTCATGTTATATACAACAATATTTTCTATAGATTTTATCTAAAGAATGCTTAATACTGCCACTAACCAAAACTCTAAGGGGTCCAGGCCTTGAAGCAATGAGTAAACTTGTTCGCAACTCTTGGAGCCTGTCTGCATTTGGGTATATGGACTGATCTGCCATACAGGAATATCAAGGACTGGAAGACGTCATTGCATTCCACCTTGCTAATGGCAGCATTGGAAAAATGCCAAACGTTACTCTATCATACCTCCCAATTGCTTTCTCTACAAAATACCTATTCAGTTACCTCTTGAATACACAGCACTATCCATCTCGCTCCCATTGTTACACTCTAACTGCAAACCAATTTCTCAGCCATCTGGAAAATAGCCTTTCCTGTGTTCCTGTTTAAACCAAAACAAAAAATCAACGCAGTTTGAATAGTCCCTGCAATTGGGCTGGAAAAGAGTAAGCAGCTCTACTGAAAAATGCACAGAGTCGATAACAGGTGAGAACATGGTCAGACTTGGCTTTGATTCCCAATAATCAAGTAGCTGGGTCGCACTGTGTCAGCTCACAGAGGAAGAGGAGCTGATAGTGCGTTTTCATAAAATGCATTGTTAATTTTGCTAGTGCTAGGAGTGAAGTAGGGGCAAATGTACTTGGTTTTAGTTTGCAAAATGAGAGAGCAGCAGCTGCCTGAAATTACACTAACATTGCACAGCTTGATATCATACTCCTTGAACTGTATAGTGTGCCTTATCTCCCTGCCTTAAAAATATTCAGTATTGTTGAGCCTTGACCATTTATCTGTTTGTAGCAGCTGTTTCTGGGAGTGATAAAAATGCTGTAATTCCCCCATCATGTTCTTGAAACTCAAAAACTTCAGATAAAGATGGTAACGGACCTACAATGTGTTATGACCAGGTGAAAAAGAGGTCTAGGGTTCCCTTTCAGCCTTCACCTGGTCTTACTGTAACAGGATTTAATTTTTAAACACCGTGTTTTTAGCTCTCCCTTGGTGAATCCTTGTTCACCGCTTTTCAATTATAAGGTAAAGAAACCAGCACAAATAGGCTTTCTTAGGTTGTAAGAAGAAAAGTTGAAATTTATTCAACTTAAACTCTAATTCGGTTGACGCCTATGGATACATGATGTGCCGACGTTAGCATACATACGCGATACATGCAAATAGAGACAGAAAATAGCAGAAGAATTAAAGTGGAAAAAGTTTGAGGCAATATCTGAAGAGTTTTTGTTACGGGTCTTCGAGCTCACTGTAGAGTCTTTGATTGTAGGTAGATCCTGCTTTGCGTTGGGGCCCAGTATTCTTTTTAAACCTTGTTCACTGTAGGAGACTTTTCTCTCCTGGGGTTCATGTGTCTTCAGTGGATTCAGAGGCGTGTGAGAAAGAGATGGGAGCAGACAGGAGAGATCTTCTCAGTCCAGGAGCAAACAGACACTCTGCCTTCAAACTCTAATAGAAACATAGAAAATAGGAGCAGGAGTAGGCCATTCGGGCCTTTGGGCCTGCTCTGCCATTCAAAAAAGATCATGGCTGATTATCTAATTCAGTACCCTGTTCCTGCTTTCTCCCCATATCCCTTGATCCCTTTGGCATTAAGAAATATATCTATCTCCTTCTTGAATATATTTAATGACTTGGCCTCCACTACCTTCTGTGATAGAGAAATCCACAGGTTCACCACCCTCTGCGTGAAGAAATTTCTCCTCATCTTGGTTCTAAATGGCATACCCCGTATCCTGAGACTGTGACCCCTGGTTCTGGACTCCCCAGCCATCGGGAACATCCTCCCTGCATCTAGCCTGTCTATTCCTGTTAGAGTTTTATAGGTTTCTATGAGATCCCCTCTCATTCTTCTAAACTCTAGTGAATATAGGTCTAGTCAACCCAATCTCTCCTCATACATCAATCCTGCCATCCCAGGAATCAGCCTAGTAAATCTTCTTTGCACTCCCTCCATGGCAAGAACATCCTTTCTCAGATAAGGAGACCAAAACTGCACACAGTACTCCAGATGTGGTCTCAATAAGGCCCTATATAACTTCAGTAAGAGGTCCTTGCTCCAGTACTCAAATCCTTTTGAAATGAAGGCCAACCTACCATTCGTCTTCCTAACTGCTTGCTGCACCTGAATGCTTGTTTTCAGCGACTGGTGCACAAGGACACCCAGGTCTTGTTGCACCTCCCCCTTTCCCAATCTATCACCATTCAGATAATCTGCCTTTCTGATGTTACAACCAAAGTGGATAACCTCACATTTTTCCACATTATACTGCATCTGCCATGCATTTGCCCACTCACTCAACTTATCCAAATCACATTGGAGCCTCTTTGCATCCTCCTCACAGCTCACAGTCCCCACCCCACCCCCACCCCACCAGCTTGGTCTGGTCTGCAAACTTGGAAATGTTACATTTAGTTTCCTCACCCAAGTCATTATTATATATTGTGATTAGCTGGGGCCCAAGCACAGATCTCTGCGGTACCCCACTAGTCACTGCCTGCCACCTAGAAAAAGACCCATTTATTCCTGCTCTCAGTTTCCTGTCTGTCAACCAATTCTTAATCCATGCCAGTATATTACCCCCAATTCCGTGTGTTCTAATTTTGCGCAATGACCTCTTATGTGGGACGTTATCAAAAGCCTTCTGAAAATTCAAATACACCACATCCACTGGTTCTCCCTTCTCTATTCTACTAGTTACATCCTCAAAAAACTCCAGTAGATTTGTTAAGCATGATTTCCCTTTCGTAAATCCCTGCTGACTTTGTCCAATCTCTTTTATGCTTTCCAGTGTTCTGTAATCACATCCTTTATAATAGACTCTAGCATTTTCCCCACTACTGATGTAAGGCTAACTGGTTTGTAATTCCCTGTTATTTCTCTCCCTCCTTTTTTAAATAGTGGGATTACATTTGCCACCCTCTAATCTGTACTGCTCAAGAGTCTATAGAATTTTGGAAGATGACCACCAATGCATCCATTATTTCCAGGGCCACTTCCTTTAGTCCTCTGGGATGTAGATTATCAGGCTCTGGGGATTTGTCAGCCTTTAACCCCATTAATTTCCCTAGCACTATGTTTTTCTAATACTGATTTCCTTCAGTTCCTCCCTCTCATTAGACCCTTGGTTCCCTAACATTTCTGGTAAGTTATTTGTGTCCTCTTATGTGAAGATAGAACCAAAGTATGTGTTTAATTGTTCTGCCATTTCTTTGTTCCCCATTATAATTTCCCCCCTTTCTGACTGTAAGGGACCTACATTTGTCTTCACTAATCTTTTTCTCTTCACAGATTTCTAGAAGATTTTACAGTCAGTTATTATGTTCTCCGCAAGTTTACTCTCATACTCTATTTTCCACCGCATAATCAACCTCTTTGTCCTCCTTTGCTGAATTCTTAACTGCCCCCAATCCTCAGACTTGCTGCTTATTCTGGCAATTTTATATGCCTCCTCTTTGGATCTAATACTATCCATAATTTCTTTTGTAAGCCACGGTTGAGCCACCTTTCCGGTTTCATTTTTGCGCAAGACAGGAATGAATAATTGTTGTAATTCATGCACACGTTCTTTAAATATTTTTTTAAATATTTATAGATACAGCACTGAAACAGGCCCTTCAGCCCACCGAGTCTGTGCCGACCATTTATCCTAATCCTACATTAATCCCAAATTCTCTACCACATCCCCACCATTCTCCTACCACTTACCTACACTAGGGGCAATTTACAATGGCCAATTTACCTATCAACCTGCAAGTCTTTTGGAGGTGGGAGGAAACTGGAGCACCCGGCGAAAACCCACGCAGACACAGGGAGAACTTCTAAACTCCACACAGGCAGTACCCAGAACTGAACCCGGGTTGCTGGAGCTGTGAGGCTGCGGTGCTAACCACTGCGCCACTGTGCAGCCCATATTATTATATTAGCCATTGTCTATCCACCGTCAACTGTTTTAGTAAAGTTCCCCCATCTACCATAGCCAACTCGCGCCTCATACCTTCATAGTTTCCTTTATTTAGATTCAGGACCCTAGTTTCGGATTCAACTACTTCACTCTCCATCTTAATGAAGAATTCTATCATGTTATGGTTGCTCCTCCCCAAGGGACCCCGCACAACAAGATTGTTAATTAATCCTTTCTCGTTGTACAATACCCAGCCTAGGATAGCCTGTTTTGTAGTTGGTTCCTCAATGTATTGGTCTAAAAAACCATCACGTACACACTCTAGGAAATCCTCCTCCACAGTATTATTGCTAATTTGGTTTTACCAATCTATATGTGGATTAAAGTCACCCATGATTACAGTTGTACCCTTATTGCATGCATCTCTAATTTCCTGTTTAATGCCATCCCTTACATCCCCACTAACATTTGGGGGCCTATAGACAACCCCACCAACGTTTTCTGCCCCTTGGTGTTTCTTAGCTCCCCCCATACAGATTCCACATCATGATTTTCCGAGCCAATATCCTCACTATTGCATGGATTTCTTCCTTTACAAATAACGTTACTCAACCTCCTTTCCCTTTTTGCCTGTCCTTCATAAATATTGAATACCCCTGGGTGTTCAGTTCCCATCCTTGGTCACCCTGCAGCCATGTCTCAATCATCGCAACTATATCATAACCGTTTATAACTATTTGCGCTGTTAATTCATCTCTGTAGCCAGTTCAGAAGAAAACCCTGGAACAGCCAGGTAGTCGTGTGACCAGCTGGTCTAACCAGTCCTGGCCCTTGTGGATTGTATCCTCCTTAGCAGGCCCTGGAATGTGCTTCCTCACCTTCGATGTCTGTTAGTATGTAAATGTTTTTTTTTCCAGCCACGGCTGATCTGTTTAACAAGTCATTTCCTCCCTCCAACAACAGTTAAAAATCAATGTCCATGACAAAATTTATCTGCCTCATTTAGTTTAGACATACAGCACTGAAACAGGCCCTTCGGCCCACCGAGTCTGTGCCGACCATCAACCACCCATTTATACTAATCCTACACTAATCCCATATTCCTACCACATCCCCACCTGTCCCTATATTTCCCTACCACCTACCTATACTAGGGGCAATTTATAATGGCCAATTTACCTATCAACCTGCACATCTTTTGGCTGTGGGAGGAAACCGGAGCACCCGGAGAAAACCCACGCAGACACAGGGAGAACTTGCAAACTCCACACAGGCAGTACCCAGAGTTGAACCCGGGTCGCTGGAGCTGTGAGGCTGCGGTGCTAACCACTGCGCCACCATTCTTGGCAGGTGGGGGCATAGCATGACAAATGTATTAACTTTTTGTAGTAAGAGAGGTAGATGTTATACATTTGTTCATGGGACACCTAAAATATTGCATGGGGGGTATCACCTCTGACTATCTTGTAAACATTACATGAACTTGTTTGCCACACGATAACTGCAAATGTTGTTTACCCAGTATATATGAAGATTAAATTCCCCCATGATTACTATATTAACCTTGTCACATGCACCTCTAATTTCCTGATTTATACTCTGCCACGACAACTACTGTAAGGGGGGACCTATAAATTACCCCGCCAGTGTTTTCTGCCCCTTGTTATTTTTTAACACCACCCAAACTGATTCTACATCTTGATTTTCTGAACTAAGATACTTTCTCACTACTGACATTATCCTATCCTTTATTATCAGGGTTAACATGCCTCCTTTTCTATTTTGCCTATCTCTTCTAAAAGTCAAGCATCCTGGAATATTTAATTCCCAACCTCGGTCATTAGAATCATAGAACGTTTAAGGCACAGAAAGAGGCCACTTGGCCCACCGTGTCTGTGCCAGCCGAAAAACGTTCCACCTATTCTAATCCCACCTTCCAGCATTGGGTCCGTAGCCCTGCAGCTTATGGCACTTGAGGTGCATATCCAGACTCCTTTTGAATGAGTTGAGGGTCTCTACCTCAACTACTCTTTCAGGCAGTGAGTTCCAGACCCTCACCACCCTCTGGGTGAAAAAGGTTTTCCTCATCTGCCCTCTAATTTTTCTACCACTCACTTTAAATCTATGCTCCCTCATCACTGACCGCTCTGCTAAGGTGAATAGACCCTTCACCTCCACTCTATCCAGGCCCTGCTCTTGTATTCTTGGTTAATGAAGGAAAGGATTCCATATGCCTTCTTAACCGCCTATATTGACCTGTCCTGCTACTTTCAGGGATGTGTGGACATTCACTCCAAGGTCCCTTACTTCCTCGACACTTCTCAGTATTTTCCCATTAATCATGTATTCCTTTGCAGCTTGTTTGACCTCCCCAAGTGCATCACCTCACACTTCTCCAGGTTGAATTCCATTTGCCACTTCCCTGCCCATCTGACCAGACCATCAGTATCTTCCTGCAGCCTACAGCTATCCTCCTCGCCATCTACCACAATGCCAATCTTTGTGTCGTCTGCAAACTTCTTGATCGTGCCCCCTACATTTACGTCCAAATCGTTAATATACACCACAAAAAGCAGGGGACCCAGTACTGAGCCCTGTGGAACGCTACTGGAAACGTCCTCCAGTCGCTAAAACAGCCGTCAACAATTACCCTCTGTTTTCTGCCACTGAGCCAATTTTGTATCCACCTTGCTGCATTTCCCTGGATCCCATGGGATTTTATTTTTTTAACCCATCTGCCATGTGGGACCTTGTCAAAGCCTTGCTAAAATCCAGGTAGACCACATCAACTGCACTACCCTCATCTATCTTCCTTGTTACTTCTTCAAAAAATTCAATCAAATTAATCAGACAAGATCTTCCCTTAACAAATCCATATGTCATTCTGCAACCATGTTTCTGTAATGGTGATTAGGTCAAACCCATTTATTTCTATCTGCTATTAATTCAATATTTTGTTGCGAATGCTTAGTGCATTCAGATATAGCGCCTTTAGTTTTAACTTTTTCTATTTTTCTCTGCTGTCACCTGAATCACTAATGCCCCATCACCATTGATACTCTGCTTATTTTTACCCAAATCGCTACTCTGCTCAACGGCCTTGACTTGTTTATGCTGTAGCATTTTTATGACTTCCTGTGTTTTGGTAAAAGCTTCCACATTATCCACTATACTTTACTCCCTGCATACCTCCAAATTCTGCATCCAAATCATGTAAGTAAATGCTAAACAACAGAGGCCCCAGCATGATCGTCTTCAGACATCACATCCCACTTTAAGGCATCGGAGAATCTTGTATTATTTTTCTCCTTGGATTAAAACAGTGTGCCTTTAAGACAGGGAAAGAAGTTTTGGATTTCTGAGGGTACAGTGTGCCTCAGCTGCACTTGTTACCCTAGGCAACAGCAGTAACGAGAAGTCACATGGTATAATGTTTCGATTTGACGGTATGTAAGACGGGCAAAAACCTGAACCAGACTCACTAGCGAAGAGTATTGAAGAGAACAAAGCTGTCCATTCTCTTTCAGCAGAAATTCTACTAGGAACTACAGGCCAAATTAATTGCCTGAAGAGGAACTAACCCTTTTAAGAGACCATTTGGTAGTGCTGAAGGAACTGTTGATGCCTGCTGCAGCCGAAAAGTTTGAATGCCTGTCAAACACAGACTGCTTCATCAAATCCAACTGAAGACTCCGAGTAGCCTTTGATTATTTTCACATTAGAATACCTCATCCATTAAGAATGTAACTCACAAAGACTTATTTATTTATTCTTAAGAAACAGCCGATTCTTTAAAAATACTACTTGTGAAACCGGTTAACTGTGATTATTGAGTGCATGTGTGTGAATGGGGAACAAAGAACAAAGATAATTACAGCACAGGAACAGGCCCTTCGGCCCTCCAAGCCTGCGCCGATCCAGAGCCTCTCTCTAAACATGTCGCCTATTTTCTAAGCTTCTGTATCTCTTTTCTTCCTGCCCATTCATGTATCTGTCTAGATACATCTTAAAAGACTCCATCGTGCCCGCATCTACCACCTCCGCTGGCAATGCGTTCCAGGTGCCCACCACCCTCTGCGTAAAGAACTTTCCACGCATATCCCCCCTAAACTTTTCCCCTTTCACTTTGAACTCGTGTCCTCTAGTAATTGAAACCCCCACTCTGGGAAAAAGCTTCTTGCTATCCACCCTGTCTATACCTCTCATGATTTTGTACACCTCAATCAGGGAGTTAGATTAAAATAAGAAGTTATAAAGTCTTTAGACATAGGCTGTTTATCCTGTGTTTAAGATTTAGTTTTTTAATAAATAGTTAATTTGTTGTTGTCTAAAGATACCTGATTTGGTCTGTTTTATTCTGGGGGTTACTAGAGTGTTTAATTTGGCTGTTTTCCAGTTGGGTGGTGAAAACGTTAATAATATGCTGTGACCTGTGAAGTGATGGGACTGAATTGAGAGTGCGTTGCTCCCGCCTCAGTCATAACATGTGTGATCACCCAGGAAGTACATGCATACACAAGAGTTCTAACATTATACATAGATAGATGATTGTCACACTACAGGAAAGATGTGAGGATCCTTGAGAGGGTGCAGAGGAGATTCACCGGAATGGTTCCAGGGATGGGGAATTTTAGCTACAAGGTTAGGTTGGAAAAGCTGGGCTTGTTTTCCTTGGAGGAAAGGAGGTTGAGGAGGGATTTCATAGAGGTGTATGAGATTATGACAGGTTTAAGTAAGATAGACAAAGAAAAACTGTTCCCGTTAGCCGATGGCACAAGGATTAGGGGACACAGATTTAAGATTTTGGGCAAGAAATGCAGGGGTGATGTGAGGAAGAACTTTCTTACACAGTGATGACCTGGAACTCACTGCCTTCGAGGGTGGTGGAAGCGGAGATGATTTATTTCTGAAGAAATTGGAGGGAAATAAACTTGCAGGACTACAGGGATACAACAGGGGACTGAGCGGATTGTCCGACAGAGAGCCAGCATGGACACGACGGGCCGAATGGCCTGCTTCTGTGCTGTAATGACTTTGAGTGATTGACAAATATAGTGAGTAATGCCAGGACTGCATTATAAAATAAAAAGCTATTTATACACATAATTAAAAAAAAATCAGAAATGCTGCAAACACAAGGCAGTTTAGCAGATTAATCCAGTTTATGGGATCCTTTGTCTGCACTAGTTTTCTCTATTGCAGCTTTTTAGCAATGCTGCTTCCTCTTGGCATTTAATACAAGCTCATTGCCGAGGATTCCCTTTGGAAGTAAGTCCTAACTCTCTCGTGCAGGGATTCCTGGAACATGATGAATATCCTTTGAGAAGCTGCAGCTGCGCGCTCCAGGTTCGAACACTGCAACCGATGATTGACAGCCCGTTGCCCGGTTACGGTTAAGTAGAGCGCACGGAAGCGGAAGCACTGTGGATTTTCAGTCTGGGGTGGAGATTGTGAGAAGATGACGCACGAGCAGAGTTGTGAGAAAAGGTATTGTTTTTGGATCTTTAACATTAACCAAGCGATGATGACAGTAGAGTTAGGGAGTAAGGGCTGCACTTAATGTTGGTAAACTGACAAACTGTACTTGTTGGCAATGTAAAATGTTGCACAGTTAACTACATTTTATATTTCTCCCGTCTGATAAACATCATGTTGGTTTGCTACCCTTGGTTGCAATGAGTTTGATAAGTAACGTTGCACAAGATGCCCGGCAGCAAATCACCAAGCCTCCTTTGACCGTACCTTCCAAGCTTGCAACCCCTACCACCTAGAAGGACAAGGGCAGCAGTTTCATTGGAACACCACCACCTGCAAGTTCCCCTCCAAGCCACACTATTCTGATTTGGAACTATCTTGCTGTTCTGTCACTGGGTCAAAATCCTGGAACTCCCTTCCTAACAGCACTGTGGGTGTATCTACCCACATGGACTGCAGAGGTTCAAGAAGGCAGCTCACCACTACCTTCTCTAGAGCAATTTGGGATGGGCAATAAATGCTGGCCTGGCCAATGATGTGCACATCCCATGAATGAATTTTTAAAAAAATGTTTTGATCATTATCTTGAATATTCTTTTCAATCTTTACCTGTTTTCTGTCTTGCCTGCCAGTTTTTAAGGTCTTGTTTGGCAGGGCAAGCTCCCTGTTCCAGTGATTTTTGCAGTCAGTGTAGTTCCTGGTGGTCTGACCTTGGCTGTGTGAGATTGGATCCAGCCCAGCTGTGGAATTTGTAACTGAGGGGATTGCTGGAAATCTGTGTCTTTGAATTTCCTATCAGGGCAAATTGTTTCATTGATCAAACTTCTACCTTTTTATTGAAGGTGGTGACACCTGTGCTAGCCACCCTGCAGCCTGAGTGGCTATTTTTCATATGAATCAGTGAAAGACTTTCATTTATATATCCCCTTTTGCAACCTCTGGACATCCCAAAGCAGTTTACTGCCAATAATGTACTTTTTGATGTGTAACCTGTTATGTAGGAAACACAGCAGCCAATTTGCACACAGCAAACTCATGCAAACAGCAATGTGATATTGCTAAAACAGATTATCTGGTCGTTGTTAGTTGAGGGATAAATTTTGGCCAGGCACTGGAGATAATGCCCCTCCTCCTCTTTGGAGTAGTGCCATGGGATCATTTCCATCCACCTGTGGGGCCAGATGGGACCTCAGTTTAATGGCTGATGGTGCAGCACTCCCTCTGAACTGCACTAGAGTGTCAAGCAAGAGGACAGAAAAAGGCTATCCGCTCTATCAAATCTATCCCAGCCATATGTGGTGCATCATATCTGTACCATTGATTTCACACTCAGTCTTGGAGTCTCCCTGGTGAGATGAAATGCTAGAAACAAAACCTTAGGTAAATTTAGAAAAAAACTATGGAAATTTCTGCTTTCCCCCCCCCCCCCCCCCCCAAAAAACAATAAAGCAAACTCTCAACAGACCACACCTCCTATCAATAATCCCAGTTACTCCTGTCTGACTTTCTATAACCTCCAATCTTGGGAACTCTTTCCTCCCTAATGAGGGATTCAGTACGTGATTTGGTCAAAGAAATACTTTCTGCTGTCTAGAACCTCCTCCAGTCCCACCACCTCCGAGGTCTCTATACTCCTCCAGTTCTGGCCTGTTGTGCATTTATCACTCAGCCATTGGCGACTGTGCTTTCAGCTGCCGAGGTCCTAAGCTCTGGAATTCTCTCCCTAAACCGCTCTGCTTTTCCCTCCTGAGATGCTTTTTAATTCCTACCTCTTTGACGGAACCTTTAGCCACTTGCTGAGTGTTAATTCAAAGCCAGTGTCTTCCTGGACTCTCTGAAATAATCTTTGCATATCTGTCATTAGCAAGGACCCATAGTGTTCTGTATTTCTATACTGTGGGGACTATTAGTATGTAGGGTTGTTGACTCAGGCATAATTCATAACCACCTGCATGGTAAATGGAGCTTTCCTAAATGTATTTCTCTTTATTATGTCAATTTGTACATTCCTAACTGATTTTATTTTATAGAAATGCATAACTAAGGGCAACATTTTGACCATTTGTTAACTTTTTTTTTCAGTCTCCCTTCATCTGAATGTTCGCGAGATTTGGGAATTCATGAAGATGTGAAGGTGACGTCCTTCAGTTGAAAATGTTATCTTTCATTTGTATCCAGTTTATTCTTAATTTAAAAGATTTGTGCATTGACAATTATTGGATCGAGATTGGTGTTTCTTAGTGAGTTCTGAGTTCATTGTAGGTGTCAAGAAAACCCTATATGCCAAATGAGAAATATTAATTTAATCGGTTGGAAGCTTACATTAGACTTTTGATGGAGAAAAGTCTTGCAGGTAACTTTTTTTTTATATAAAAAAAAAACTGGCAAACAAGATTGCCTCTGCAATTTGCATCTGAAACACCTTTTTATATTCAAAAATCCACCCGGAGCCAGAGCAGCATAGGCCCAGAACAATGGCTTGTTCTAAGTGATTGAATTACCTAAAATAGCTTCATTAGCATGGCAGTCAAGGGAAACCTAACATAGGTTTTACATCATACATGTGGAAAGGAAGAGTGAGCCAGGAATTGGAAACAAACTTGTGAAAAGCTTGCTATGAGCATCAGTGTGTATTGACTGGTTCTTGGGAAGCCCCTAAGAGAAGAGGGACAGATTTCGCAGTGAGAGTTTATGTACACAGTGCACAAGAGCTTTAATAAATTGTGGATTTCCAGTTTCTGAAGGTAGGCCAGGTTGTGCTTCTCGCATTATTGGGCAGTAGTCAGCTGAGTGACCGGGGCAGGTGATGACATCTGCAAGAATTATTCGGAGTGGGGACAAAGGGCTGATGCTGATCTCAAGTGAGCAGTTGAGGTGGGAGGGGATTTGAATAATTCCAAGCATAGTTGGTGGCCTGTTAATACTCTTGGTCAGGCGACTGGGGCAACACTTATAAAGACAGAACTTACAAACAGTGAGGTGGGAGAGATGACAACTCTCCTGTTTCTTAGCTTTTGACCTATGGTGCCTGGTTAATGCAACAACTGAGCTATTGCTTGGTTTTAGTGCTTCTCAAGGTGAGCAATGTCAAGGTTGGAAATTCAACATTACCTTTGCACTCAATGTTGGTATGGAAAAACTTCCAGATCAAATACAAGTGAGCATAGATGCAGAGTAAACGCCCTCACTACTAGGAGCTCTCATTCAGCCCAGCTTTGGAATAGCATAACTTACTGTGCAAATACACATTTCCATTTCCCACGCCAGCCTCTCGTACCTTAGAGTTGGTCGATGTACCAGCCAATGTGAAACACAATCCTATGGATTAGATGGGTCCTTGATTCAATATTTGCTTTGTGCTGAGTTAACTGATCAGGAGTAGGGAGAGAGTGTTTTGGATGAGATGTTAAACCAAGGCCCCATCTGACCTCTCAGATGGATGTAAAAGATCCTACAGTGCTATTTGAGGAAAAGCAGTGGAGTTCTCCTAGTGTCCTGGCCATCATTTATCCCACAAGCAATAACAGGCAGTCTGGTCATTTATTTTTCATTGTTGTATTGGGAGCTTGCTGTGTGCAAATTGGTTGCTGCATTACAACAAGGTCTACACTTTTATATATAAAAAAAAAAAATCCTAATTAGTTGTAAAGTTCTTTTGGGCACCCTGAAGTCCTGAAAGGTGCTATATAAATGCAGGTTTTCCCTTGTTTCCTGCATTGCTGCCAAGGCTCAACAGGGTAAAATTCAGGCTTGATATGTCAGATTGTTAACACCTGGCTCAGCTACCATCAGCCATGGAAAGAAAAAGCAAGAATTTCCATTCCTTCAAATCCTCTGGCATTTCAGTGAAGTGAATTAGTGTCACTTGTGGAGACCAGCATGATGGCTAATATTGACACAAGATACCAAAAATAAATCACCAGATAATCTGGTTTATTTTACTGGTTTTAGTTGAAGGAAAATTGGCCAGAACACCAGGAGAACTCCCCACTATAGAAAGAGGGCCAAGGGATTGTTTGTCCACTGCAGCAGGCAGATAGGGCCTCAGTTTAAAATCTGATTCAAAAGGCAGCATGCCTGACAATGCAGCACTCCCTCCGTGCTACACTGCAATGGCAGCCTAGATTACGAGCTGAAGACTCTGGAGTGGGACTCGTGCCTCTGAGTTAGTAGGTCTTGGGCTTGAGTGCTACTGGTGAGTCACACCTTAGCTTATAATGTATTTGTAACCCAGATTATGTGCTCATGATCTGAAATAGGCTCTTCAGCATTCAGGCTGAGGTGAGAGTGCTACTGAACCAACACAAACTTCATTAGTGAGCCCTGCAGTGATAACTGTGGAATCAGATTTATGCTGCAGTGGCTCAGAGCTGCCTTTTAATTCCCTCACCCAGTACCAACTGGATACACAAACGCTTTATTTCAGATTTCTCTGAACAGGATTTTTTCTTTAACCTGCACTAAATTTCCCTTGTGTACAAAATTACGACGAGTCTAGATAGAGTAGACGGGAAGGACCGGTTTCCCCTGGCGGAGAGGTCAATTACCAGGGGACACAGATTTTAGTTGATTGGTAGAAGGATTAGAGGGGACATGAGGGAAAAACTTTTTCTCAGAGGCTGGTGGTTGTCTGGGGTTCACTGTCAGGAACAGTGGTGGAGGCAGAAACCTTCCACTCATTTTAAAAGTTTCCTGAAGTGCTGTAACCAGCAAGGCTATGGACCAGGTGCTGGAAAGTGGGATTAGATTGGGTGGCTAGTTTTTTCGGCCAGCATGGACACAATGGGCTGAATCGCCTCCTTGTGTCATATTTATTTTCTATGGTTCTTTACCCAGAGAGTGGCTGGAATGTACAATGTAACACCACATGGAGTAGTTGAAGTGAACGGAATAAATGCATTTAAGGGGAAGCTAGATATGCCCCTTGGGCAGAAAGGAATCGAAAGGTATGTTGATAGGTTGGATGAATTAAGGGTGGGAGGAGGCTCATGAGCATAAACACCAGCGTAGACCTGTTGGGCCAAATGGCCTTTTTCTGTGATGTAAATACTTCCTAATACTTTGTCAATAGGACTATTATGGAAAAAGGCTCAAGCAGACGGACGACCTGGTACTGAATGTGTGTGTCACTTCTCTCAAAGCTCTCCCTAAGTATGTGCGGGATGCGTTGAAAGATGTTCACGAGGAAGTGAACTCCAGGTCTGAAATCAATCTACTTCATTATTTTCATAAAACTGAGGGGGATGTTATCAATGTATTTTCTTGTTGCACCACGTAATGCTTGGCATATTATTCTGCTAAGGTGGAGCTGTGCTTAAGTTCACATTCTGCCGCTAAGGTCACAGTCTGTTTGTGAACACAGCTCAAGGTCATCCAGAGTTTAATTGCTGCTTGATGAAGGAAATTTGCCAGTTGTATGCTACTGTTTTCAGGTCAGGAAAAAGATGGCATGAAATTTTTGTCTCTTTTTCTTAACTCTCTTGACACTTTGAAGAGACTCCGTATGAAAATGAAGAGGGAAATGAGCAGCTAAAATTGTGTATTTTTCAACTAAGTGTCAGCCTTGGTATGATAGTGCTCCAGGGACATGAGTGCATAATCTAGGCTCGTGCAAAACGGGCTGTAACACATTGGTCGCCCATTATACCACCCCCACTCCCCCACCAAACCACCCTGAACCTACCACCGATGGTCACTTCGCCGACATTGATGAACCTGAATGTCAGGCATGCTGCACAACGGGCAGTAACACTGACGGGCAATCTGTCTGTTTTCTGTCCAATTTCACTCCTTAAGTGTGAGACAAAATCCGTATACTGTGGATTGTACATGGTCAATAGAAACCATAGGAAAGTTATGGCACAGAAAGAGGCCATTCCGCCCATTTGTAGTCTGTGCCGGCTGAAAAAACTAGCTGCCCAATTTAATCCCACTTTCTAGCACCTGGTCTATAGCCTTGCAGGTTACAGCACATCAGGTGCATGTCCGGCTAACTTTGAAATGAGTTGAGTGTTTCTGCCTTCACCACTGATCCAGGTAGCGAATTCCACCCACCACCCTCGGTGAAAAGGTTTTTCCTCATGTCCCCTCTAATCGTTCTACGAATCAACTTAAATCTGTGCCCTCTGGTAATTGACCTCTCCGCTAGGGGAAACAGGTCCCTCCTGTCTACTCTAGGCCCCTTGAGGAATGGGCTTGTTGAGCTTCATTCTCATATCTTGAAATGTAACAATAAGTGGAATGCACTGCTCTGAATTAGAGCATGTCTACCCGACCCGAACCCAGTGGGACCCGACAACATGTCGGGCTCAGGTTGGCTCTGATCTCTCTTCCGGATCCAAAATTCAGGCTCTAGTTGGGTCAGGCTGGACGTGGGCAGAGATCAGGACAAACAGAAGTCAGAGATGAGAAGAGTGGAGGGGAAAGAAATGGCGACAAGTTCCAACATAAAGCATCGGAGTGAAATTAACCCAACCCCTTACACTCTGAAATCTATCAAGTCCGGGAGAAATTGACAAGCCTGAGGAAGATACCAGTAACTGCAGTAAGTACAGAAACATCAACTGAGCTCTTGCTTTAATCGAAAATTGGCCCAAGGATTTAAAATTATCTGGAAATAGGGAGATTAAACTTCCCAGCCTCAGTTCTCTGCGGAGATTTTTTATTTTTTGTTAATGACATCGGAACTTGATACAGTTCAGAAGCTCGTTTGTTACATTGTATGATTTTCTGAAGTGGATACTTTTTTTTTTCCCGCCACTGCTCAGGGTCGCGGTGCCTTCGCCTGTTTGAAATCAGTGTTTTTTCTAAACTTTATGATAATTGAACACCAGTATATCAATAACTGGATCACTGGTCTAAAGCCTGGCTACCTGACCAAACACGAGTACACGTGTTCGGGTTGGGTCAGGCATTTAAAAAAAAAAAAAATTAACGGACTCTGGCTCGGTTATCTGTTGTTGGGTCGGGTTTTAATTTTATACCTGAGCCAGGCTTTAGCCTGAATGGGCAGTGGAGACAGATTCAGTAGGGAATTGGGTATATTCTTGGAAAGGAAAAATTTACAGGGATATGGGGAAAGAGCAGTGGAGTGTGACTTATTGGCCAGCTCTTTCAAATGCTGGCCTAGGCACAGTGGGCTGAATGGCCTCCTCCTGTGCAGTGTGTTTTTGTGATTCTCCAAGTACCTTCAGCGTTATCGTTCCTGTGTGCTATTTGCTTTATTTGTAATTGGAAAAACGTTTAATTTGAATTTAGTTTTATGGTCTTTGACAGGTATTATGGATGTGGGCTTGTAGTTCCTGAATGTTTGGAGAACTGTTGGATTCTGGATCTGGGAAGTGGGAGTGGCCGGGATTGCTACATGCTCAGCAAGCTGGTTGGAGAGAAAGGTCACGTGACTGGAGTAGACATGACTGATGAGCAGGTATTGTTTCTACAAGAACAGATAATTTTGGTAGTGCACGGTGAGCAGTTAGCTCCTGAAGGAGGAATGGAGGCCCACATTTCGGGTGAGACCCTTCAGCAGAACCGAAACTCTGCTTCTGGGGTTCCTGTTGTTTATGAATGCAGTCTGGTAGGAAATTAGTGCTGCTGCTCGGTCGTCTTAATTTTTATTTATTTATTTATTAACATTAAGTCCAGGAGTTGTGCTGTTGAACATAGACAGAAGCACCTCGCCCTCTGTTAGACCAATATCTCAATCTGTGCCCTTCGGTCCTCCCACAGTGGTCTCTGGTAACTCCTTCTCCCTTCACCTGCTCCATCATTGATCCAAGTGTGTCTCTGTGTAGGGGTGTGGGTGTGAGAAAGAATATGTATGTATGTGACTCGAGGAAGGCTTGTGGAGACCCCCCCCCCCCCCCATTATTACTTACCAGCTTCAGGCTGTGCAGCTTATTGCTTCAGGTTGTTGTGTAGTTCACAGGCTGTTTACATTGAGACTGATTTAATAAAATGTCACTCAGCTAATTGGTTATGGTTCTATATTCAAATTAAACACACTTTTTCACATGAGCTTGTATTCTTTAGTGAGTTCCGCAATTGTAGTGCTCTTTCTTTTTGAGTTCTGTAGCAGTGACTGTGCCCGTGTGTGTCTATATGATTCTCTAAGTATAGGCTCAATGCCAAGGAGCCACTGCAGATATCGACAAACTCCTGGGGATCCACAGCTCTAACTTCCAAAAGACTATCATCCGTGTAAATTAAGAGTTCAGTGGTTATAGGATGTATTTTTATTAGTCTACAGCAGCAGAAACAATGTGCTAGTGAAGTGAACATAGTTCAATCAGCTGGTTATAAGCACACAGCAGTCTTTTTTCATTTTGTGGACTCCCTTAAGGTTTTCCCATGGGTCTGTTAAGAGTGTATTAAATGGTAGAACACTGTCTTTATAAAATAGCGCATCAACCAACTTACTATCATCATTACCATAGCTAAAATGCTTATTATAATTCTTTGAGCATTGGCCGTGGCTCATTCAGAACGCACTCATCTGAGTCAGAAGGTTGTGGGTTCAAGTCCCAATCCAGGGACTTGAACACAAAACCTGGGCTGAAAAGTGTGAGGTGATGCACTTTGGAAGGAGTAATGTGACACTGAAGTATTCATTGAGTGGCCTGACACTGGGAGGTTCCGAGGAACAAAGGGGCCTTGGCGTGTTTGTCCATAGATCTCTGAAGGCAGAAGGGCAGGTTAATAGGGTGGTGAAAAAGGCATATGGGACACTTGCCTTTATCAATCGAGGCATAGATTACAAAAGCAGGGAGGTCATGTTGGAGTTGTATAGAACTTTGGTAAGGCCACAGCTGGAGTACTGTGTGCAATTCTGGTCGCCACATTATAGGAAGGATGTGATTGCATTGGAGGGGGTGCAGAGGCGATTCACCAGGATGTTGCCTAGGATGGAACATTTAAGCTATGAAGAGAGGTTGGATAGGCTTGGGTTGTTTTCACTGGAGCAGAGAAGACTGAGGAGTGACCTGATCGAGGTGTACAAGATTGAGGGGCATGGACAAGGTGGATAGGGAGCAGCTGTTCCCCTTAGTTGAAGGGTTAGTTACGAGGGGTCACAAGTTTAAGGTGAGGGGCGGGAGGTTTAAGGGGGACTTGAGGAAGAACTTTTTTACCCAGAGGGTGGTGACGGTCTGGAATGCCCTGCCTGGGAGGGTGGTAGATGCAGGTTGCCTCACATCCTTTAAAAAGTACCTGGATAAGCACTTGGCACGTCATAACATTCAAGGCTATGGGCCAAGTGCTGGCAAATGGGATTAGGTAGACAGGTCAGGTGTTTTAATGCATCGGTGCAGACTCGATGGGCCGAAGGGCATCTTCACTGTATTGTTCTGTGATTCTGTGACACTCCAGTGCAGTACTGAGGGTGTGCTGCACTGTTGAAGGTGCTGCATCTTTCAGGTGAGACACAACTGAGGCTCCATCTTTCTTTCTCTCTTTAGGTGGACCTAAAAGATCCCATGGCACTATTTTAAAAAGAGCGGGGGAGTTCTCCCTGGTGACCTGGCTAATATTTATCCCTCAACCAACATCACTAAAAACAGATTATCTAATCATTGCTGAAATTAGAGGCATGTAGTCGAAGCTTTTCGTCTTGCAGTCATCAGGACAATCCTCAAGAATACCAATGAAGAGAAAACAGCAACTTTATACTGTATGAGGAGCGAGTGCTGATTGGCTGGCAAGTGAACTCTGGTAGAGGCATTGCCATGGAGAATGCACTAGTTTACAGTGACTGACAGTTGACTGCCAAGCTTTGTTTGAAATTTAAACTAGGCAGTTCTCCACTGGTCAAGTCATTGCCCTGAAGAATGAACCAGTGAATGTCTGTCACTTATTTTGTTCAGCTGTAACAGGTGCAATGTTTGTACATGTTCTTTCTGTCTGCAAAGAACAGGACCCTGTGTATTAATATATGTAGCTTCCAAATGTGCCACACTGTGAGCCCTTCTGACTATCTTAAATTGGTTGTCAAGATGAAAAGCTTTGACATGTCTCTATTTTCAGCAGTACTTGTTCTGTATCACCAGATGACTAATTATCTAATCATTACCACATTGCTGTTTGTGGGAGCTTGCTGTGCGCAAATTGCCTGCTGCATTTCCTACATTACAGCAGTGACTACACTTCAAAAGTACTTAATTGGCTGTAAAGCACTTTGGGATGTCCTGAAGTCACGAAAGCTGCTATATAAATACAAACCTTTCTTACTAGACTTTCTTAATGGTTTGTTGGAGAGTTATGATTTAAATGTGCTGGTGGCATTTATAAACAGTCTTTGTTCTTGTCCCTATTGCCATTATCCTACAGATACAAGTAGCTCAGCGGTTTATTGACTATCACACTGAGAAATTTGGCTTCAGTAAACCCAATGTGGATTTCCTTCAAGGCTACATTGAAAAACTCGCTGATGTTGGATTGAAAGACAACAGCTTTGACATCATTATGTAAGTAGAAAGTATCTTTTTTTTTTCAGTCACCAGGCAGTAACAATGAAGATATTTTTCCCAGTGTCTTAAGCTGGTTGGGAGAACAAAGACACTGGCTGGGATTTTATCCTGGTGACTGGGATCTCGACATCCAGAAAAAGCGACACCGAGAACCCTGCGTTGCCTCTTCTTTGGGAGGCTTGCTGAACTGAGTGCCAATTAGGCAGTTAAGTGGAGAGCAGTGGGCACTGGACCTGGGTCACAGGTAGGTTAGGGTGGGAGGAGTCTTGCAGAGTGAGGGTCATGGGGGAGGGGTTGTAGGGTGTTCGTTCGCAAGGACGGGGGCTGGCTCTCGAAGCCGTGTCCCTTGTTCAGACACTGCCCTTTAACGAGGGACCCCCCCTCCCCTGGAGCTGGGAAGCATTCCGCACGGCTTTTTGTGCCGTGCTTCCCATGTGCCAACAGGGCCGCCCGCCATGCGACTAATTGTGGTGGTGAGATGAGGCCCTTAATTGGGCATTGATTGCCCTGTTAAGGGACTCCATTTTGGCAGAGACGGGAAGGGGGCGGGGTCCCACCCAATTTTATGCTCTGCCTGCCTCCAAACCTGCCACGGGAGATCATAAAATTCCCCCCCCTTGATTTCTGATGAGATACTTTTTTTTATAGTTGAGTCAGTGGTCCAATATTCCCATTCACAGCACAGCTGTGTTTGAAATTGTAGCACATTGTTGTGTGGCAGGCAGAGCAGAGAGGTTGGTCCTCCCTGGGCACCTTGTGTACCCCCTGTCCTTTGGCTGTTTTAGCATCATTGCCAGAGCTGCGAAGAACATCTTGTCAACTGCTCTTGTCTGCAGAGGTCCTGTAGTTGGGAAGACACCACAACTGGGGAAAAGGGAGAGGGAGGGAAACTATTCTTTACAAAACAAAATTTAACCGAAGCCTTTTTTAAAAAAAAAACCTCAATCTAAAAAGTGCACCACTAGAGAAAAGGATTTGGTAGTTTAACTTGTATGTTTTGAGCTGCCTTGATGGTTATCTGGTCAGATGCACTGCCTGTTGAGTTACTAAACCATTCCAATTTGAAGGGTCCCAGTTTCCATCCCCATTCTATACTGAGGTATCTGATAGTGCAGCAGGAGTAGTTCCTGCAATTGGTCTCAGCGTGCCAGATTTGTCGCTAAAGATACTTGTTGGGCGAGGACACGATTTGCTTGTCTCTGATGTGCCTCTCTCCCTGTGCCCCACCCTCCTCAAAACAGTCACATAGCCTGCTGTTAATGTCTGTCTGGCTCTGGCAAGATTAATGGTTAAATACCAAATTGCAGAACCATACCCCAACAAGAGTCAGTACCTTCAGGAGTAAGAGGAAAGACAGTGGACTCTTTCATACAAGTGTTTCTGTTTTTATTTACCAACTGTAAAACTGCAATGTTGAAATGATTGTTTTTTTTTAAAAAACAGTTTGGAATGTTTAATTTTTAGTGGTGATTACACAGTATCTGAATGAACTTGGTAGATTTGTTCAAATGACACGGTCAGTATTTCTGGTTTTGCCATTTTTTTTTTTTTTTTTTGTGGTGTAAAGGATTGGCCCTGTGCAGCACAATGTGAATGGAATGCAGAATTAGCAGCTCCACAAAGTTCTAATCGATTTCTGATCATCTGGTCATTCAAAGTTGTTTTCTGCACTAAAAATAATCGAGTTATAATGTGAGTTAACATAACAGTGATTCGCAAATTTGCTGCTAAGAAATCAAATTCAGTTCATTTTAAATGAGCGACTACAAGTCAATAGAATAATATTCAGGTAATTTCGGGAAACTACAGGTTTTGCTATATTGGTTTAATGGCATTTTGTATGAAATACAAAGTAACGAAGAATGTCCATCCAGGACAGGCAGTGAGTCTGTCAGATGCTGAATAGACTATGCTAAGTGGAGAGAGGAAAAATCTGGTGCACTGTAATTGCATTCGCTTTTCACTATGATGTTTGTGGGCACGCTTACACTACAGCTGTGACATCAGTGCAAAAGCTCAATCTCTAATCGGGGTCTGACCAGAGTGAAGTCAAGCGAGGAGGCAATCTCCCTTCGCAGTCAGTCTGCAGGGATTTAGGCTCCATTAATACTTGGAGCTCTGCTACTGCTGTTTGATTGCACTGTGAAATAATTAGAATTCATGCTGGGGAAGCCACCTCTTGGGGACATGTGCTCAGCTATCATATGTTTACTAAAGCTCATTATAAACAGCCTTACCGAGGCAATTGGTGCTGCTTTATGTATGTGTTTTAAAGACTTTTTTTTTCCCTTTCAGATCAAACTGCGTGATAAATTTGTCGCCGGATAAAGAGGCTGTGTTAAAGGAGGCTTATCGTGTGTTAAAGGTGCACAGTGCTTTCCCAAATATTTGAACTGGTGTAAATTTCTGTTTAGTTCCTCTGTTCCGAGTAGATTTTTGCCTTTAGCTGACCATCTGTTATACTACACACAAGATATTTTACATGTCTGATAGCTCAGCGGGTAAAAGCACTGCCATATTGTGATACTGTGCCATACTGACTAGAAAGACTCCAACCTTGATTCCTGTGGTCTCTGCAGGATTGGCTGAGCTCAGGCAGAATGTAGGAGTAAATCACCATCTACCCAGGCCTTGGAGATGGTAGCAGGGTGGGGGGAGGGAGTTGGGCTATGGGTGAGGAAATGGGCCAGTGTTCCTGCTCCTGATCACGGTGTGGTGACACCCGCAGGAAGGTGCATGTGTGGGTGATGGGTGAGGGCGGGGTCCAGGTTTGTGGTTATGCCTGTCACGGCGGAAGAGCCCGCCACTGCGGGTGAGCTGTCGGCGGCTGATTGGCATCAGTGGAACAGGAGACGCAGCAGGCGGTAGTGGCTTCAGGAGTGGAGCAGTACTGTGCTGTTTCAACTTGCTGGAGGTGAGGGTGGGTGGGAGGATGATGCCGCCTTGTGTCACAGCCAGTACATCCATCCTTTAAAATGAAGTTTTGAATTTAATGGGTAAAAGGGGTCCCAGGAGTGTTACAGGTTCCATCTCTGCCTTGTGGTGAGCTTGTTGATTTCAGACAGAGGGTCTGTCGGGATGCTGCAATGGGAACATTGGGAAAGGGATGGGATACAAATAAGATCATTCCTGCCTCGATTAGCAGCTGCACAAAAACACATGTGGACGTGAGCTGGCGTCAAACTTCATCTGCCAGCTGTACTTCCCTTTCCCTCCCTTCCCACCCCACATTTCTCATTTGCACAGCTGGACAGGCTGCTAGCCAACATCCTCTTGCCTTGTGTATAAAGGGTGGTCATTTGGCCGAGACAATGCCTGTGGAATCGTCCTCCAGCAAGAGATGGATCACAGGAGAAACTTGTCTGCAGAAAGTCCGATTGCAAAGTCCCAAGACTCAATTTATTGCATTTATAAAAAGGTGTAATTGCAAAGTCCACCACATGCACTGACTAATACTGATTTGAAATGGTTTGTCCATTATTAGGATGGTGGTGAAATGTACTTCAGTGATGTCTACGCTGACTGTGAACTTCCAGAAGCCATAAGGACACACAAGGTTCTGTGGGGTATGTGGAGGAGAACAGATGGTTTTGTAAAGGTGGTAAATATTTGAGAAATGGTTTCATATTCAGTATTGGTTTGTTACACACAAGGACAACATTTAGAATATTTTTCTTATTGAGAAATATTAGTTGAAGGGCCAAGATCTAGAGTGTAGAGCACCACCAAGTTGGAATAGATTGAAGAAAGTGGATGGGGGAAATCTGGAAGACAGGGAGTTGATGGGAGGAAAGGGGCCCTGGATAAAATATCTTGGGATATTGGAACATTCTTGTACTTCACAGACTCTATGGGGTCTGTAGTTGATGGTGTGCTGTGAAGATATCGGTATTGTGATGGTGACATGGGGGTGATTTTCACCTTCGTCACTTGAGCAGAAAATTGACTGAGCGAGTTGCCTGTTTCATTTTGAAGCCATTTCCAAACCATGCAATAGGGAATTGGCCTGAAAGGTTGACTTGCTGGTTTAAAGTGAAGAGAAGAAAATATAAAGCTTGGATGAAAATGTTCCCTTTAATTTAACTAACCAGGTGTGTAATGTGCCATGGCATGCTAGGATATGAATTTCTGACTTCGCTGTGTCTCTGTGTAAGGTTGCCGATCTTGCCTGTGCTTTTGAGGGGTGGTTACTGAGCAGATTCCAGCCGCTGCTACAGAGGCACAATGGGGGGGGTGAATCACTTTGCATGCTCTCGTCACGCAGGTAGAGTGTGGTTTGGATGGCGACTTGGGAATGGGTTGCATGACTGCTGTTTTTTTGGGAACTTGGTAACCTTGTGGTAATATTCCTCTAGTAACTTAGAGTGCAAGCACAGTGTCACATTACTATGTTCACCTTGCTCTGATCTGTCTGTAGGCGAGTGTCTGGGTGGAGCTCTCTGGTGGAAGGATCTCTTCAAAATTGCAAAGGACGTGGGTTTCAGTGCACCGCGACTGGCCACTGCCAGCAGAATCCCCGTGAATAATAAACAGCTCGAGGACATCATCGGTAAGAAATCAAAGAGGAAGTAATGACCAAATGACTTTGTTTGTTTGTATTAATATATAACGCCTTCAATCTGGAAGTGTCCCAAGGCACTGGATGCTGAACCAAAGGAGGAGGGATTAGGTAGGCTGATTGAAAGCTTGGTCAGAGAGGTGGGTGTTAAGAAGGACCATGGAGGAGGATGGGGAGAGACCGTCTTAAAGGTTGAGGTGTTTGCGGTGGAATTTCAGACCATGGCATCTAGGTAGTTGAAGGCATGACCGCAAAAGGGTTCCACAAGAGGCTGTAATTTGAAGAGCACAGAATTCGGACGAGGATGAGGTTGTAGGGCTGGAGAAGATTACAGCATTGGGGAGAGGTGAGGCCATGGATGGTTTGAAAGACAAGAAGTTTAAATTTGAAGGATTGGGGGCTGGGAGCTAATGTAAGTCAGAGGACAGGGAAGATGGGTGAGGAGAGCTTGGTTGGGACAAGATACAGTCAGTTGGTTTTTGGATAGAAGGGAGGCGGGCCAGGAGAGCATTGGAGTAGTCAAGTCTTGAGGGGCTGGATGAATGTGTGAAGAGCTCAGTGACTGAGGATTGAGATCGGGGCAGAGGCAGGCAGTGTTACAGATGTGTAAGTAAGCTGTCTGTGTGTAGGCTCAAATAACCCCCCTGCAAGATGGGACAAGATGCCAAGGTTGTAAATAGCCTGAAGCAGTGGCTGGGGAAAGGGCTGGAGGCAGTCGAGAGGGAAGTGCACTTTGTAGTAGGGGTTGATGACTGCACCTTTCTGTGAACATAATTACACAGATTAAAATTTGAATAGACTATGCTATCTCAAATTGCAGCTTTTACAGGACAGAAGTTGATATTAATTTAAATTATTGCTTAAAGCTGAAATGCTTCAGCTGATTGTATAAATCGTGCCTTCATTGTGCAAATCAATCCACACTCACGGACTTGATCACATAGTTGGGCCTGATACTTCAGTGCAGTAATGAGAGAGTCCTGCATTGCCAGAAGTACCATTGTGTGGATAGACTGAAGAAGCTAAAGTTGTTCTCCTTTTATAGCAGAGGAGACTGAGTGACTATTTGATAGAGGTTCAAAATCATGAAGGATTTCGATAGAGTAAATATAGAAAAGCTGTTTCCAGTGGTTGAAGGGTTGTTAACTAGACGGGTCAGATTTAAGGTTATTGGCAAAAGAATCAGAAGTGACCTGAGGAAAATCTTTTTTAATCGAGTGGTTAGGATTTGGACGGCAGTGGAAACCGATTCACTAGTAGCCTTCAGAAGAGAATTGGATAAATACTTGAAGGAGGAAAAAATTACAGGGATTTCGGGAAAGAGTGGGGGTGTGGAACACACTGGATTGCTTTTAGAAAGAGCTGGCACAGACTTGATGGGCTGAAGGGCCTCCTTCTGTGCCATACTAACCTATGATTGTATCTGTCTATTCAGTTGGGTACAGATGGTTGATGAAGGTAATATTCAAAGAAGTGTAGGAAGTCATTCAGGTTCTTGGGTAAACATTTGTCCCCTCAACCAAAACCATCAAAAAAAACCTCTGATTCTAGCTCATCGAGAGTGTATCCTGAGAAGATTCGTGCTCCTTCTGGGACATCAGATCCTTGGTCGTCTTTGTATCACAGACTTTCTGAATGGCACTTGGTTCAGTTCCTGCTTTGTGCTAAGTAAGCTGAGCTCACATGGAACACCTCCCCTCCTCATTCCATACGAACATACGAATTAGAAGCAGAAGTAGGCCCCTCGAGCCTGCTCCACCATTCAATAAGATCATGGCTGATCTGATTGTAACCTCAACTCCATATTCCTGCCTATCCCCGATAACATTCCACCTCCTTGCTTGTCAGGAAAATATTTATAGACTCTGCTTCCATCGCCTTTTGAGGAACAGAGTTCCAAAGACTCTCAACCCACTGAGAAAAAGATTCTCCATCAATGTCTTAAATGGGCGACCCCTTATTTTTAAACAATGACCCCTAGTTCTAGATTCTCCCACAAGGGGAAACATCCTTTCTACATCCACCTGTCAAGACCCCTCAGAATCTTGTTTCAATCAAGTCACCTCTTGCTCTTCTAAACTCAAGCAGATAAAAGCCTAGCCGGTCCAACCTTTCCTCATAAGGCAACATGCCCATTCCAGGTATTCGTCTAGTAAACATTCTCTGAACTGCTTCCAATGCATTTACATCTTGTATAAGGAGACTAATACTGTATACAGTACTGCAGATGTGGTCTCATCAATGCCCTATGTAACTGAAGCATTACCTCTCTACTTTTGTATTCAATTCCCCTCGCAATAAACAACATTCTATTAGCTTTCCTAATTACTTGCTGAACCTGCATACTAACCTTTTGCAATTCATGCACTAGGACACCCAGATCCCTCTGCATCTCCGAGCTCTGCAATCTCTCACCACTTAGATAATATGCTTTTTTTATTCTTCCTGCCAAAATGAATAGTTTCACAGTATACTCCATTTGCCAGATCTTTGCCCACTCACTTAATCTGTCTATATTCTTTTGTAACCTCCTTATGTTCTCTTCATAACTTAGTTCTTTACCTATCTTTGTGTCATCAGCAAATTTAGCAACCATACCTTCAGTCCCTTCATCCAAGTCATTTATATAAATTGTAAAAAATTGAGGCCCCAGCACAAATCCCTGTGGCACACCACTCATTACATCTTGCCAACCAGAAAATGAAGCATTTATGTGTCTACTCTGTTTCATGTTAGCTATCCAATTTTCTATCAATGCCAATATGTTACTCCTACACTGAGTTTTTATTTTCCACAATAACTTTTGATGTGACACCTTATCAAATGCTTTCTGGAATTCTAAGTACATCCACTGGTTCCCCTTTATCCACCGCACATGTCACTTCAAAGGACTCCAATAAATTGATTAAACATAATTTCCCTTTCACAACACCATGTTGACTCTGCCTGATTACCATGGATTTTTTAAGCGCCCTGCTATAACGTCTTTAATAGCTTCTGACATTTTCCCTATGACAGATGTTAAGCTAACTGGCCTGTAGTTCCCTGCTTTCTGTCTCCCTCCCTTTTTTTTTGAATAAAGGAATTACATTGCTATTTTTCAAACTAGTGGAACCTTCCCTGAATCTAGGGAATTTTGTAAAATTAAAAACAATGCATCAACTATCTCACTGGCCACTTCTTTTAACACCCTAGGATGAAGTCCATCAGGACCTGGGGACTTGTCAGCCCGCAGCTCCAACAATTTGCTCAGTACCATTTCCCTGGTGATGGTGATTTTCTTGAGTTCGTCCCTCCCTTCCATTTCCTGACTTACAGTTAATACTGGGATGTTACTTGTATCCTCTATAGTGACGACCAATGCAAAATACCTGTTCAGTTCATCTGCCATCTCACTTTCCGTTATTAATTCCCCAGACTCACTTTTTCTACAAGGCCAATGTTCACTTTGTTAACTTTTCTTTTTTGAATATCTATTGAAACTCTTACTATCTGCTTTTATATTTCTAGCCAGCTTTCTCGTACTCCTAATTTTTCCCTCATCAGTCTTTTAGCCACTCTTTCCTGTTTTTTTTAAATATTCTGTCCAATCTTCTGACCTGCCTCCCATCTTTGCACAATTATAAGCTTGTTCTTTAAATTTGATACCATCTTTAACTGTTTTAGTTAACCATGGGTAGTGGGTCCTTCCCAATTCTGAGTTTCTCCCTGGAATATCAGCCCTCATTTCCTCCCTCTGCCACTGCACTGAACTACTCCTCATCCTCAGTTATTTCAATCTCTCATCTCCACCCACCTCTGCCCCCTCTTTTTAAACGTGAAATGCCATCACCTCTGCTGCTGCAACAGTGCTAGGAGCTGGGGAGGAAGGGGTGTCTATGGTGGCCATTGTAAATTGATTATTGTAACTCTCTGCACGCCCTTACATTGGCAGGGCTATTGTATACGATCTGGCATTTCTGGCAGAAAATCAAGAGTTGTAAAAACTGACGTGGTGTGGAAGGGGGTGGGTGGTGTAAAATCCTGTCAGTCTTTCTCTTGTGTTATTATTTAGTAAAGATTGAGGTCTTTTGAGAATTTGTTTTGTTGGCTTTTGGTTACAACCTGTTTCAAAATGCCTGTGCTGCTTTTAAGATATTCACGCTTCAATGCAGCCAAAATAAATGTATTGTGCCTCTTGAAATTGAACCTTGAACATGAAACACTGGCCATATCAGCAGTGAAGTGAAAAATGAATTGGCTTGCTCTTTGAAAAATTCCTGTTTTTTTTTTTTTATCACCAAGACCTTGAAGATGTAACGTAAAGAATTTTCTTGTTTTGAAAATTCTTCGGATGAGTGACCCAGGGCTGAGCGAGTAGGAGGCATGTTTTGATTAGCCATCCAGGATTGTTAGCATTTGATGAGTCTTGTTTCGTCTTCCCTTTCATATTGCAGATTTTTGCGATCTACATACAAGTATTGTGTTTTCCTGAATACAAAGAAAGAACTTGCATTTATACAGCCTTTCATGACTTCGGGATGTCCAAAAGTGTTTTGCAGCCAATGGCGTACATTTGAAGTGTAGTCACTGTTGTAATGTAGGAAATGCAGCAGCCAATTTGTGCACAGCAAGCTCCCACAAACAGCAATGTGATAATGGCTGGATAATCAGCTTTTTCATGATGTTGATGGAGGGTTAAATATTGGCCCAGGACACTGGGGAGAACCCCCCCCCCCCCCACCCCGGAACCTGTTACGTCTACCTGAGGGCAGACGAGGCCTTGGTTTTAATCTCTCCTCCAAAAGACTGCACCTCTAACAGTGCAGCACTCCCTCTGTACTGCACTGAAGCGTCAGCCGAGACATTTGTGCTCAAGTCCCGGAGTGGGACTTGAACCCTTGGCCTTGTGACTCCGCTACTGAGCCACAGCTGAGTCCTAAGGGTGCTCCTCGTTGTCTGACTTGTTCCTGTTATGCTGGAACTCCTTAACTGCCAAGACCAAGTGAGAGCTGTGCACTAATCTGGATACAGCAATCGGCTGAACTCTGTCTCCCTACAAGAATTCAAAAACTTCAATATTTAGAAAGTGGCGAAGTGGAACTCCTGGCTCTCAAAGCATTTAAATTGAGCTGTGGTGGGTTTATAAGGGCCCAATGAATCAAACAGTTTTGTAGGCAAACCTAGTAGCTGTTCTGCATGCAGCAACGTTCACACAACAGCAATGAGATGAATGGACCAGTTAATCATTTTTTGGTGGCATTGGTTGTGGGAAGAACTTTGGCCAAGAATAGCGTCTTGTGGAGTTTTAAAAGGAATGGAGGACAGGCCTTTGTATAATTGCTTTCGTGCCCTCTGGACACCCTAATGCATCTCGCAGCCAAAGAATTACTTTTGAAGTGTGGTCACTGTTGGCTTGCCTGCAAACCAACAATGAATTAGTCTGCTTTGGTGTTGGCTGAGAGATCAGTGTTGGCCCAGACACTAGGAAAGCTCCACTAGTCTTTTTGAGTAGTGGAATCAAGTCAAGCAGATCGGAAGCGATCAGGTTCATGCTTGTCACGGTGAAAAGTATAAGGTGTAATAGATGAGCATTTTATTCAGAAGAGGAAATCTATCTGCATTCAATACTGCTTTTTATGTTCCACAATGTTTACTTGTCATCTATAAGGTGAGCCCACACATCGTCAATCAACTTGTTCTTTGCTGAATGGCGTTTCTTTTGCACATGCTGTTTGTTTAGTTCAGATTGTGACAGTGATTGCAATCTGCAGCTCCCTTATCCCAGGCATGTCACACAATATCAAATGTGGTTCTGATCTGTTGTGGCTTCATTTAGCACTTGTCAAAATCAAAGCCATTTCCTCTTCATGGGTCTAGCATTCTGCCCTCTGTCTCCGGGAGGAATGTAAGAGACGTCCAGGGATAATTCTTTGATTCTCCCCTCTACCTCCATCCCCAACCTCACCCTCTCTTCTTTTGGAGCAGCATCTACCCCACGTTCAACACCTCTCGAGGCACGTCTGCGATTATTGAGCCAGTCGCTCCATCATCCAGTGTGTTTGGGCTTCATCACTCTGTGCAGAAAGGCATGGTTGCTGTGGAATGTTGACCCTTAACTTATTTGAACAACAGCTTCCATTTATATATCACCTTTTTTTAAAGTAGTAAAACGCAGCAAGGCAGGAGAGAATATCAATACAAAATTTGACACTTTGTTCCGGAAGATGGTCACACCTCTTGGAATAGGGTCATCAGTTTTAGTCAGCAGTGAGGGACAGGAGGAGGTGACCTTGAGGCAGGTAAAGGGACTGAGCAGACAGTAGTGGAGGAGCCTCAGACTTTGCAACTGTCACAAGTTTGAGGTGCTCTCAACCTGTGTAGACAAAAGCGACATCTGTAAGGTGGATGAGCAGACTGGCCATGGCACTGATACGGGAAGCCATTCAAGTGGAGGGAGCAAAAAGGGATGTAGTGGTACTAGGGGATAGTATAGTGAGGGGGATTGACACTTCTGCACAGCCGAGAGCGTGAGTCCAGAAGGCTACGTTGCCAACTCGGTGCTAGGGTTTGGGATGTCTGCTCAGGGCTGGACAGGAACTTTGAGTGGAAGGGGGAGGATGCAGTTGTCACTGTCCATGTAGGTACCAATGACATAGGTAGGACTAGGAAAGAGGTTCTGCCTGGACAGTATGTGGAGCTAGGCACCAGATTGAAGAGCAGAACCTCAAGGGTAATCTCTGGATTATTACCTGAGCCATGTGTCAATTGGCAGAGGGCAGATTAGATTAGTGAAATGAATACGTGGCTCAAAGACTGGTGTGGGAGAAGTGGATTTTGTGTTGTGGGCTCTGGCACCAGTATTGGGTAAGTGGGGGCTGTATCATTAGGATGGTCTGCATCTGAATAGTGCTGGGACCAATGTTCTAGCAAACTGTATAACTAGGGAAGTAGAGAGGGCTTTAAACTAAACAAGGTGAGGGATTAAGTTTGAGTAGATGTAGCAAATCAAGGGGTAGAGTCAAGGCAGGAGAGCAGAATAGTAATATGGAAAATGAAGGTCAGAGAATGTCAGGAAGGGACAGAAAGAAAAACCTAAGAACACACCAACAGTTGAGACTAGCTGTTACAAAGATAACAAAAAGACAAAACTAAAGGCTCCGCATCGAATGCACGTAGCATTCATAACAAAGTAGATGAACTGGTGCCACACGTTGAAGCAAATAAATATGATCTGATAGCCATTACGGAGACGTGGCTGCAGGATGACTAGGATTGAAGGGTATGTGACATTCAAGAATAGGAAGGTAGGTGGAGGGGTAGCACTGTTAATCAAGGATGGCCTTGGTTCAGGAGATCAGGGTGTAGAATTGGTTTGGGTGAAGATGAGGAATAGTAGGGGGAAAAAGTCACTAGTTGGGAGTGTTCTAAAGGCCCCTGAACAGTATTCACAATGTAGGATGAAGTATACAAGAAATAATATTGGGTGCTTGTGATAAAGGGACAGCAATAATCATGGGTGATTTTTAATCAACATACAAACTTGAAAAATCAGATTGGCACTAGTAGCCTGGATGAGGAGTTCATAGAATGCTTTTGAGATAGTTTCTTGGAGCAGCATGTTCTGGAACCAACCAGAGTGGGTTGTATTAGACTTGGTATTGTGTAATGTGACGGGATTAATTAATGACCTCAGAGTAAAGGCACCTCTAGGTAGCAGTGACCACAATATGATTGAATTTTGCATCCAGTTTAAAAGAGCGAAGAGTGGGTCTAAGACTAGTATTTTAAACTTGAAGAAGGGCAACTATGTGGGCATCAAAGCTGAGCTAGCTGAAGTGAACTGGGTTACTAGGCTTGGAGATAGAATAGAGAAGTAGTGGCAGACATTTAAAGGGGCATTTCAGAATACTCTAAGTATATTCCTAAGATTTAAAAAAAATTCTAAGGGGAGGAGCCACCATCCGTGGTTAACTAAAGAAGTTAAGGAAAGCATGAAACTTGAGGAAAAGGCATATAATTGCGCAAAGATGAGTAGCGGTTCAGATGATTGGTCAGAATATAAAGAACAGCAGCGAATGACTAAAAGGGTAATCAGAAGAAAGAAATTAGAGTATGAGGAAGCTAGCTAGAAATGTAAAAATGGATAGCAAGAGTTTCTGCAGGTATTTAAAAAGGAAAAGAGTAAGTAAAGTGAGTGTTGGTTCTCTAGAAAGTGAGAATAGGGAGTTAATAGATAATAAAGAAATGGTGGATGACATGAACAAATCTATTGCTTCTGTCTTAATTATAGAGGATACTAAAAACATTCCAATCATAGTTGTAAATCAGGAGGTGGAAGGAAGAGTGGAACTTGGTGAAATTGCAATTGCCAGGGCAGTGGTACTGAGCAAACTGATGGAGCTGCGGGCTGACAAGTCCCTGGGTCCTGATGGGCTTTATTCTAGGGTCTTAAAGAGGTGGCTAATGAGGTGGTAGATGCGTTGGTGTTAATTTTTCAAAATTTGCCAGATTCTGGTAAGGTTCCATCAGACTAGAAAGTAACAAATATAACCCCTCTATTCAAGAAGGGAGGGGGAAGGCAGAAAACAGGTAACTATAGACCAGTTAGCTTGACGTCTGTCATGGGGAAGGTATTAGAATGGATCATGAAGGAGCTTGTAGCTGGGCACTTAGAAAAACTCTCAATAATTGAGAATCGTCAGCATGATTTTGTGAAAGGGAAATCATGTTTAACTAATTTGTTGGACTTCTTTTTGAAGGAGTAACATGCGCTGTGGATAAAGGGGAGCCCATTGACGTACTGTACTTGGGTTTCCAGAAGGCATTTGACAAGGTGCCACATCAAAGGTTATTGCACAAAGTAGGAGCTCATGGTGTAGTGGGTAACATATATTAGCATGGATAGAAGATTAACTGGATGGCAGAAAACAGAGTATGCATAAATGGGTCTTCGTGTAGGTAAGTGGTGGGGATGTGGTAGGGAATATGGGATTAATGTAGGATTAGTATAAATGGGCGGTTGTTGGTCAGCACAGACTCGGTGGGCTGAAGGGCCTGTTTCAGTGCTGTATCTCTAAATAAAATAAAAATAAGTTGTGCAATCATCAACGAACATCCCCACTTCTGACCTTATGATGGAGGGAAGGTCATTGATGAAGCAGCTGCAGATGGTTGGGCCTAGGACACTACTCAGGAACTCCTGCAGTGATGTCCTGGGACTGAGATGATTGACCTCCAGCAACCACAACCATCTTCCTTTTGTGCTAGATATCTGTCCAAGCAGCAGAGAGTTTTCCCTCTGATTCCCATTGAGTTCAATTTCACTAGGGCTCCATGATGCCATACTCAGTCAGTTGCTGCCTTGATGTCCAGGGCAGTCACTCTCTCACCTCTGAAATTCAGCTGGTTTGGATCAGGGATGTGAGGTCAGGAGCGGAGTGGCCCTGGCAGAACCCAAACTGTGCTCTGGTGAGCAGGTTATAGCTGATTAAGTACTGCTTGATAACACTATCAACAACACCTTCCATCACTTTGATGGGATGGTAATTGGCTGGATTGAATTTGTCCTGCTTCTTGTGCGCAAGACATACCTGGGCCACTATCCACATTGTTGGGTAGATGCCAGTGTTGTAGCTGTACTGGAACAGCTTGGCTAGAGGGCATGGCTGAGATGTTGTTCGTATCCAAAACCTATGCTGTATCCAGTGTACTGATCCATCCTTGATATCATAGGGGATGAATTAAATTGGCTGAAGACTGGCATCTATTCTAGTGGGGCCCTCGGGAGGAGACCGAGATGAATTGGCATTGTCGTTTGCACACTCGTGCTGGGCATCGCCATCATTGAGGATGGGTATCTTCCCCTCCTGTTAGTTATTGGTCGACCACCATTCGAGACTGGACGGCAGAGCTTTAATCTGATTCGTTGGTGGTGGGATTGCTTAGCTGTGTCAGTTGCATGCTACTTTGGCTTTAGCATGCATGTAGTTCTGTTGTAGTTTCACCATGTTGGCACCTCATTTTCAGGTATGCCTGCTGCTGGCATACACTTCTACGTTCCTCGTTGAGCCAGGGTTAGTCGCCTGGCTTAATGGTAATGGTAGAGTAAGGGCTATGAAGATAGAGCAAGGGATTGGGACTAATTGGATAGCCCTTCCACAGATGCGATGGGCCGAATAGCCACCTGCTGTATTGTTTCATAATGATTCTATGACCATGGGATTAAGACCTGGCTCTTCTGTCTGCTGGTAAAGCAGCTGACTTTTGTCTGTGTATCCCTGTCACCTCCTTAACCCACCAACTTGTCACTATTTGCACATTGTTAGAATTTATTAAAGTATTGGCAGAAAATGTTGATTTTAAATTTCAGTCTTGAGTTGAGGTGATTTTTGTAATTGTTTGGGTTTTTATTCTTTTGAGATGAGTGTTGCAGCAAGGCCAGCCTTTGTTATCCATCCTAATTGCCCTTTAACGGTTTAATTTTTTTTCTCCTGTTCTCAGGTGACTTCAAGTTTGTTTCTGCCACATACCGACTGTTTAAAATCCCGGCCAGCTCTGCAAAAGAAAAATGCTGCGTTACTTACAATGGCTCAATCATGGACTTTAAAGAAATGCTGGAGTTTGACGTCAACTACACATTTAAAGTAAGGGTCAGATTTCAAATCCTAAATTCTGCAAGAAGGTCGAGATCTACAACTAAAACCAATTTTGACTTCCATAGTTGGTATGATAGCTTTTTGGTTATGTTACAGGACTCGTAATCCAGAGGCTGCTAGATTAATAAGCCGAAGACATGAATTCAAATCCCAATGTGGCAGCTGGGGAATTTAAATTTCAGTTAAATAAATAAAATCTGGAATTTTAAAAAGTGCTAGCATCAATAATAGTGACACTGAAACTACTGGATTGTCATTCAAAAGCCCATTTGGTCCACTAATGTCCTTTAGGGAAGGAAATCTGCCATCCTCACCTGATCTGGCCTACATGTGAGTCCAGACCCACAGCAATGTGGCTGATTCTTAACTCTGAAATGGTTTAAGCAAGCCACTCAGTTCTATTCAAGAGGGGGGGGGGGCTCAGCACCACGTTCTCGAGGGCAATTAGGGATGGGTAATAAATGCTAGCCTTGCCCACATCCTGTGTATGAATAAAAAGAAAAAATATATAACCTGTCCAGTTTAAAAGTGCTCAAAATCAATACATCCCCAGAAGAGGTGCCTATTACATATAATATGTAGATAAAAACAGGCCAATCAGCCTGACTATTGTGTGCTGATGAGTCTTTTCTCATTTTCTCTACCTCATCTCTGCCTTTCACCACATCTTTCTATTCACTTTTCTCTCATGTACTCATCTAGTTTCCTTTTGAAAGCTATTTGTTGCAACCACTTCCTGTGGTAGAGAGTTCCACATTTCTAGTGGTTTCACCCATGGCTCAGTGGTAGCGCACTCGCCTCTATTGCTGATTGCCACTTTTCAGATCACCCTGAGTTGTAATTGTCGTTTTTTTTTTTTATTAACTGATCTTTTATTCTGTTGCTCAGGAAGGAGAGGCTGTAACCGTGGATGAAGAGTTGGCGTCAATTCTCAAGTTCTCCCGATTTGCCGATGCATTCACCGTTCAGCCAGTTGGGAAAATGGCTCTCGGCGGCTCTGGTGAATGTTCAGGCGCAAAGTCAAAGGTAAAAGCAATATGAAATTTAAAAAGGGGTGTTCTGGCTTTTTAAAAGCCTGTGCCCAAAGGTTTTGCAGTTTTGAAATCCTGAGCGAATGAATTGCAGCAAGAGGTGGCGTGATGAATGTTGTGTAGAATTTGCAGCATAGAAACAAGACCATTCAACCCAACTGGTGTCTGTGCTTCATACAAGCCTCCTCCAACTCTACTTTATCTCGTCCTATCAGCATATCCTCCTATTTCTTTACCCCTCATGCACTTACCTAGCTTCCCTTTAAATGTATCTATGCTATTCTCCTCAACTACTTCATGATTTGTCAGAGGAAGGAGATATGGGGCACAACTAAATGGTATCCTGCGAGGAATGAGAGGGGAAGGGGCAGCAAGTTAGTGGCTATGACAATATCCGTTTAAATTGGGATAAGGAAGCACACAAATGGTGAATGACAAACAGTCACCTTCCAAACCCGTGACCTCCACTGCCTAGAAGGACCAGGGCAGCAGATGCATGGGAACACCACCACCTGCAAGTGCCCCTCCAAGTCACACACCATCCTGACTTGGAACTATATCGCCGTTCCTTCACTGTCTCTGGGTCAAAATCCTGGAACTCCCTTCCTAACAGCACGGTGGGTGTACCTACCCCACATGGACTGCAGCAGTTCAAGAAGGCAGCTCACCACCTTTTCAAGGACAATTAGGGATGTGCAGTAAATACTGGCCTGGCCAGTGATGCCCACATCCCAGGAATGAATACATTTTAAAAATGATTGGGGGATAAAGGCGAAGAAGGGTCATCTATCAGATGGCAGTGTTTTTTTTTCTTGAACACAACCTTTCGCGCTCTATTCCCCAGTGAGAAGGAAGGAAACTAACTTTGCAACATTTATATTAAAAAAAAACTTGTGTGGCTTAGAGAATGCATGGAGTTTGCTCCCACAGATTTAGATTATTCAATAGTTCAATTTTTCTTTTTCTAGCCCAAAATTAACTTGAAGCCATCAGAAAGAGACTGGTGGATTTTCTGGGAAACCTAGTTGAAAGTTAAAACATGCAATGAGGTAATGTATGGTGGGAATTTTTAGTTACTCACAGGGATGTAGCGAAGGAACTGAAAAAAAAATCTAGAAGCAATAAAATTAATCTCAGGTATGTAAAATGAATACTGAAACTTCTGTTTCTTTATCAATTTAAAAAAAAAAAAATGACAGGACATCCAAAACTACAAGGCGAGTTATCTCATTTATTGACATGAGTATATCTTTCTGCAGACCTTCTCTCATTGATTCCAGCTGCAGCATGTATTGTGTAGACAGATACAATTTTCATTCAAGACTAAACATTAACTATTCGTCTAGATAGTTGTGATAAAATACAGATTAGAAACTCTACCTTGTGCTTCATTTTTTGATCTTGTGAACCATTTGAATGGCCAAGGTCATTGAGAGTCTTATTTTTAATTGGAATCGAATAACACTGATGCAAGGCAAAAGCAGGTTGTTTCTCAGTTCTTGAATGCCCTGGCCGCACTGCAGTATCCCATTGGCATGGCCATTCTTTGTCTATCGGTGAGTTATTTGTCGGTGGGAACAGGGATTTGTGGGGGCGGAGTATACAATGGGGTGAAAAGGCAGCAGTTGTGGAGGAGGAGTACTAGAGCTGAACTCACGCCTTTCCTCAGTGCGTGCCTGTGCAGACTTTCAAACAATGGTCATGGGCTGGTAATCAGGAGCAGAAACCCTGCCCTGACCGTTCTGCCAGTTGCGATCAGCTAACTCAGCACAGTTTGATGACCTTTATGCAGGGCAGTGCATTCCGAACTCACTTATTGGAGAACCTTTTTGTTTTAATTTACTACATTGTCAGCCTAGAGGGCAACGACAGCCCTATAACAAACTGCCTCCTGAATCCCCATCCCCATAACGTGTGTGAGGACCTCTTGGATTTTTTTGCCTGTAAGATCCCAACTACTTTGTCACTAATTGTCTCACTGATTTTTGTTTTTAAATTGTGTGAATTCGCTTTGTTTTTAAAACCCAACCTTTTGAAGTGACTCATTTTCCAAATGCTTTCTGTGGTAAATAACAATAGAAAAATCCCCAAAATGGTGTTTGGTCTTGACTGCCTATGTGCAACAGAGATCAGCTGGTGTATATTAGCAGGAGCCTGGAGACATAGTCTGTTCCTGATCATTCAGTGTTACTTTTGAACTTATGAAAAAAACAGAATTATCCAATAAGTGAACTAAGCAATGTGTATAACATACTAAAGTTGGAATTAAGTGCTTAAAAAAACTTGACGTGGTGGATAATATGAAGGCTGTGTTTAGTGCCACTGCCCAGTTTGACAGGTGTACAGATTTGAGAATCTAGTGCCAGTGTTAAATGTGTGGCAGTGAGGATGTGGTAATCAACACAGTTTAAAAACTTCACTTAGTTTATGGTAGGTGGTATCATTTAGTATTTTACCTTTTATTCTTCACTGTTGTCCATCAATTTAATGCTGCTTTTTGATTGTGATTTGAAAACTTTTCGAAGTCTGATACTTTTCATGGCTAAGAGTTTTGTGACTGTTTCAATGAGCTGCTTTGCACTGATAGGGCGATGCTGTGTGATGTCGGGAATCAAGTACAGGATCTTATTGGAACTTTTTCAGGGTCTTCTGGACCGTTACATTTTGGTCACTGAAACTTTGTTCTTTCCACCTCAGATTTTACCCCCCGCCAACCTTTTTCTTGAACTGATAATTAGTCAACTTCAGATGCCAATTATTCGCAGTTGTTCCTGACTGCGTACAAGTTCAAACAATGTTCTGAATTGTGTTGTGATATTGAGGTAAACAATTGCAGACCATTGATAAATTTGTTAGTTATTGGCATCTTTAGAACAAAATGTTCCCATCATACTTTTATAATTCCTTGATGGAATGTTGCTTGGGTCCTTTCAACATTTAAGGCACTGATGGACTGCTTTTAAATGTTGGATTACATACTGGGCTTTGATCTGTAGTGGCAGGGTAAGGGTGAAAAGCAACTTGACGCGGACCACTGCAGTCCTGATCTAGAGGCCCATGGTAAGCCCAGGTTAGTAGTGGCTTTGGTCAGTGGTAATGACCAGTTGACCAACATGCCAGCTGGGTTTGGGCCATCATGCTCACTAGACTGGGTGCTGAGGCAGAAAATAACATTGGGTCATTTTTTTTTTTGCTAGTACCACTAGGAGATGGAAGTTAAGCTACAGCAAGCAATTAAGAAAGCAAATGGTATGTTAGCCTTTATTACAAAGAAATGCTACTACAAGAGTAAAGAGGTCTTACTGCAACTATATAGGGCCTTGGTGAGACCACAACTGGAGTACTGTCTGCAGTTTTGGTCTCCTTACCATAGAGGGAGTTTGACTTTGGTTCACTAAACTGGTTCTTGGGATTGGGGAATTGTTCTATGAGGAAGTAGACTAGGTCTGTTTTCTGAAGTTTAGACTGAGAGGTGATCCCATTGAAGCATATAAAATTCTTAAGGGGCTTGACAGGGTAGATACATTTTGTAAAAATTCATTCATGGGATGTGGGCTTCGCAGGCCAGGCCAGCATTTATTGCCCATCCCTAATTGCTCTTGAACTGAGTGGCTTGCTAGGCCATTTTGAGGGCATGTAAGAGTCAACCACATTGCTGTGGATCTGGAGTCGCATGTAGGCCAGACCAGGTAAGGACAGCAGATTTCCTTCCCTAAAGGGGATTAGTGAACCAGATGGGTTTTTACAACAATCGACAATGGTTTCATGGCCATCATTAGACCAGCTTTAAATTCCAGATTTAATTGAATTCAAATTCCATCTTCTGCTGTGGTGGGATTCGAACCCATGTCCCCACAGCAATACCTGGGTCTCTGGGTCCCTTGACTGGGAAATCTAGAACACGGAGTCTCAGAATAAGAGAGCCATTTAGGACTGAGATGAGGAGAAATTTCTTCACTCAAAGGTTTGTGAATCTTTGGCAGTCTCTACCCCAAAGGGTTGTGGATGCTCAGTTGTTGAATTTATTTAAGACAGATTGACAGAATTTTGCATACTAAGGGAATCAAAGGATATGGACGTCCGGTGGGAAAGTGGAATTGAGGTAGACGATCAGTCATATTCTTAATGGCGGAGCAGGCTTGAGGGGCCGCAGGCTCTTAATTCTTGTTATCGTGACTAAGGTCCTCCATCAAAACTGCCACAAGAGCAATGAGGTAAATGGTCAGTTTGTTTTAGTGATGTTAGTTGAGGGTTAAATATTGTGCAGGATGCCAGGAAAACTTCTGTCTTCCTTTTCAAATAGGGCCATGGGATCTTTCACATCAACCTGAGAGGGAAGGTGGGCCTCAATTTAATGTCTTATTGGAAAGACAGTGCATCCGACAGTGCAGCACTCCCTTCATACTGCACTGAAGTGTCAGCCTAGATTATGTATTCACGTCGTGGAGTGGGAATTGAACCCACAAACTTTTGACTCAAACGCGTGAGTGCTTCCGCTGAGCCAAGGCTGAGACGACGTAAGAAATAGGAGCAGGAGTGAGCCATAGGGTTCCCCAAGCCTGCTACACCTTTCAGTAAGATCAAGGCTGATCTTGGACCTCAACTCCACTTTCCCGTCCGATCCCCAAATCTCCTGATTCTCCTAGAATCCAAAAATATATCTAATACAAAAGTAAAATACTGTGGATGCTGGAAACCTGAAACAAAAACAGATAATGCTGGAAATATTCAGGTCTCTCATCTGTAGAGAGTGAGTCATGACCTGAAACATTAACTCTTTTTTTCTCTTCACAGATGCTGCCTGACCTGCTGAGTATTTCCTACACTTGCTGTCTTTGTTCTAAAAATGTATCTATCTCAGCCTTGAATATACTCAATGACTGAGTAGCCACAGCTGTCTGGGGTAGAGGATACTAAAGATTCACAACCCTCTGAGCGAAGAAATTCCTCCTCATTTCAATTTTAAATGATTGACCCTTTATCCTGAGACTATGCCCCCTAGTTCTAGACTCTGCAGCCAGGGGAAACAACCTCTCAACATCTGTGTCGAGCCCACTCAGGATCTAATACGTTTCAGTGAGATCACCTTGTGCTTCCAAACTCCAAGGAGTATAGGCCCATTCTACTTAAATTCTCCTCATTAGACAATCCCCTTATCTCGGGAATCAATCTAGTGAAGCTTCACTGCACTGTCTCCAAGGCAAGTATATCCTTCGACAGTTAACAAATTGGACTGAATAGCCTCTCCTATCTGTACTTTCCTTTGTGACAGTCATTCTGTTCATCATATCTGTGTTGCGTAAGGTATATGAACACAGCATCCTGATTGTAAAGCCTTTTGGAATGTTTAATTGTGTTCTGTGGCAGCTCAGTATATTGTGCCCTATGAGAGTCTGTGTTGCTTTTTGGGCCACAGTGAAATGTATCAATTATATATTAATTTTATATTTAAAACTAGTGCTTGAGACTGATCTATTGCCTGTGTGGGTGGCACTGTAAACGTTAAAGTTATATAACCAGTTGATTTTCAATGAACCAGTCCTAACATTGTGACCGCACAGGAGTTCAAAACCGTCTTCTCGGTGAGAATTGTAAGTTTACAGCCTCCAACCTGCTCACCTTGCCCATCCCCCACTAATCGACATTATGACCCTAAAACTCCTGCCCCCCTCCCCCGCCCCAAGAATAAAATTGCAGCCATCAAATTGGGTGAAAGATGAAAAGTTAAAATGTTTTTAACAAGAAGACTTTTCTTTTGAAGGTCATATGATTGATGACTTCATGGAAACATGGGTGTAGTGTTGGATGCTAGGAAAAGTGCGATTCTTTAAATATGTAAAATTGATGAGTGCAAAGCTTAAAAGGCAACCTGCTCCTTTTTGTCTAAAAAGCTTCAATGTTTCAAATTGAATTCAATCTTCAGGTTTTGTTCCTGTTTTCTTTCTCCCTTTTAAAGTGATATCACTTTGCAGCCTATTTGACTGATGGGAGGGGTGTGTATTGTATCCCGTTGAAGCCCAAATCTGTTCTCACTAACATTCCCATCCATTTTCTTGTTGCAGTCTTTGCTAATTTGTCCCCTCTGTCCCTCCAAATGTCAGCTTTAGTGCCTCCCTCTGGCTAAGATCAGCAGCTAGTGGTCAAACCTGTGAATCCTCCAATTTTTTTAAATTTATAAATTGCCCTGAGAAGTTGGTGGTGCTTTCTCATCACAATTTGATAGTAATGAATGGTTTGCTTGGCCATTTCAGAGGGCAGTTAAGAGTCAACCACATTGCTGTGGTTCTGGAGCCACATATAGGCCAGGCTGGGTAAGGATGACCAATTTCCTTTCCTAAAGGACGTCAGCGAACCAGTTGAATTTTTAAAATAACAATCCAACAGCTTCGCGGTCACTTTTACTGATGTCAGCTTTTTAATTCAATTTCCGGATGGTTTTAAAACTGAATTCAGTTTCTTAAACTTCAGTGGTGGGGTTTAAACTTGAGTCCTCTAGATCAGTAGTGCAGTCCTCTGGCTTAATAGCATAGCTTAGATCCTGCCCAGGCAGGGTATTGACCATTGAGATATTGGGGATCTTGCTTACTGTTGCTTAAGGAGCAACTCTTGCATCAGCGACAGCCACAAATTCAAATTCTGCCATAATTGGACCACCTTCTGAAGTGGTTCCAAATATTAACGCACTTATTCTTATTGGCTGAAAGTTTTAATTAAATATTTATTGTAATCTCAAGGAGATAGGGGTTACGCAGTGAACATTGTGTTCTGATAAGTAACATCAGGAACCTTGTACTTGTCAATGATTGGTAGTTGTCTGTAATACAGTTTGTTAAAGACCACCCAAAATGCTACCTATTACGGTACCTAGTACATTATCAATTCTCTGCTCTCTGACCTTGGCAGATGTTTATGATGGATGGAGGAATTCTGTGGCTGCAAAAACTCACATTTTCCATTGGAAGGTTAACAGATGTTCAAGAGTAGCCATATTATTAGTGATTGATGCTTTCACAGGAATTAGGATCCTTTATATGTTGTGATCTTATGCTCAGGGTGTTCCCCCAACCAAATGTCTTCCTTCCTCTCCTAAACTCATTGGGGTGAGCTTCAATGGGTAGGTGTTGGTAGCCCTCCAACCTCATCCAGTCTTCACCAATGAGCCTGGACACAGTGTTGGCAGGCAGTGCAATATATGCGCATGCACTACTTCCATTAGGAATCACATGTCGATGATTGATAGGTCTGAGTAATGATGACTGTCAAGATAATCAGCCATTGTAGGCATCACAAGTAAGGCCAATCCTGGCCTTTACCTATGTATGTCTGACTATACACTTATTTTTTTTCTTTCCTTTTTTTTTTGTCAAAGATGCTAGAGCCAGTTGTAGCTTTCAGCAGAGACATGATTGACCAAATATGGAATCTTGCTAGATTGCATGGCTCCGTTGCAGTCTAAGCAGAAAATACTATGTGCCAAATACAGATTTTTTTTTTTTTTCTCCACACCCCCCCCCCCCCCCCCCCCCCCCCGGCCAAAATTGATTTAAAAACTAAAGCCTCTCTGTTTACTTTCTCTCCAGTATTCATTTTGTAGTTATCTTTGTTTTTGGAGCAAAGGTTTGTTTTTGGACTCTGTGGTTTGTACACTAGCATTACTCAACTCTGTGGTTTGCTCTTGCGTTTGACCTGTGAACGCCTGGAAGTCCAGGGTAAAGTGTAGAGGTGCCCCACTCCCCATCCTGTCCCGAATAGTCTGCCAACACTCATCTGAAAAACAAGCAGCTTTGTACCACTCACCTGAATGATCACCTGGACAGGTTCTAGTGGAACTGTACCCTAGAGTACACTGGGTTAGAGAGGGAGAATCATTGCATTCATAATATTGTACAGCAGTAGTAAAGTTACTTTAAAAGCTATATTTTAAATGAAACCAAGTATAGCCCCAAAATTGAAAACTCACTTCCTCTAACAGCAAGATAGTTGGCACTTTTTTGTATTCTTTCATGGGATGTGAGTGGCCCTGGCAAGGCCAGTATTTGTTGCCCATCCCTAATTGCCCTTGAGAAGGTGGTGGTGAGCTGCCTTCTTGAACCACTGCAGTCCTTGGTGTAAGTACAAGCACTGCTGTTAAGGGAGTTCCAGGATTTTGACCCAGTGATATAGTTCCAAGTCAGGATGGGGTGCAGCTTGGAGGGGAATGTGCAGGTGGTGGTGTTTCCATGCATCTGTTGTCCTTTTTCCTTCTGGAGGTTGTGGGTTTGGATGGTGAGTCTAAGGAACCTTGGTGAGTTGCTGCAGTGCATTTTGTAGATGGTACATCCTGCTGCCACTGCGCCAGTGGTGTAGAGAGTGAATGTTGGTGGTGGTTGGGGTGCCAATGAAGCAGGTTGCTTTGTCCTGGATGGTGTCAAGCTTGTGTTGGAGCAGCACCCATCCAGGCAAGTGGAGAGTATTCCATAACACTCTTGACTTGTGCCTTGTAGATGGGAACAAGCTTTGGGGAGACAGGAGGTGAGTTACTTGCCACAGAATTTCTGGCCTCCGATCTGCTATTTGTAGCCACGGTATTTATATGGCTGGTCCAGTTAAGATTCTGGTCAATGCTAACTGCCAGGTAGTTGTTTGTGCAGGGGTTGGGGGGGGGGGGGGGGTGGCGGGTGGGGTTCAGTGGTAATGCCATTGAATGCCAAGGAGAGATGGTTGGATTCTCTCGTCATTGCTTGACACTTGCGTGGCATGAATGTTATTTGCCACTTATCAGCCCAAGCACTGTTACAGAATTAACATTTGATGGATTAAGTTAGATTTGTTTTCCCTAACTCATGACCATTAACATAAGGAATGTGCAGAAAATGTACTTTTTATTGAAATAATGTGATAAAATATAAAAAAAAATCTCATTTTCCACTTGTAATTATTGCCGATTACAACAGCTGCTTGGCTCAGTTTAGTAACAGTCCCACTCCAGGACAACAGCTATTTATATAGCACCCTTAACATAGTAAAATGTCCCAAGGCACTGCAGAGGAGTGTTTTCGAACAAAATTTGATACTGAGCCACATAAGGAGATATTAACCCTGATGACCAAAAGCTTGGTCAAAGAGGCGCCTCTTAAAGGAAGAAAGCGAGGTAGAGAGGCAGACCTGTTTGGGAGGGAATTTCAGCATTTGGGGTCTAGGCAGCTAAAGGCATGGCCACCAATGGTGGAGTGATTAAAACTGGGCATGCTCAGGAAAGCTAGAGGAGAGTACAGCAACAGGGCAGTGCAAAGATGCTAGAGCCAGTTGTAGCTTTCAGCAGGGACATGATTGACCAAATATGGAATATTTCTAGATTGGCGCAGTTGCAGTCTAGGCAGAAAATGCCATGTGCCAAATAATTATTTCGTTTTTCCCCAGCAACTCCCCCAGCCAAAATTGATTTTAAAAACTAAAGCCACTGTTTACTTTCCCTCCAGTATTTATTTTGTAGTTATCTTTTGTTTTTGGAGCAAAGGTTAGTTTTTGGACTGGGTGTGGTTTGTACACTAGCATTGCTCAGCTCTGCGGTTTGCTCTTGTGTTTGTGACCTGTGATCGCCTGGAAGTCCAGGGTAAAGTGTAGAGGTGCCCCACTCCCCATCCTGTCCCGAATAGTCTGCCAACACTCACCTGAATGATCACCTGGGCAGGTTCTAGTGGAACTGTACCCTAGAGTACAATGGGTTAGAGAGGGAGAATCATTGCATTCATAATATTGTACAGCAGTAGTAAAGTTACTTTAAAAGCTATATTTTAAATGAAACCAAGTATAGCCCCCAAATTGAAAACTCACTTCCTCTAATGGCAAGATAGTTGGCACTTTTTTGTATTTCATGGGATGAGTGACCCTGGCAAGGCCAGTATTTATTGCCCATCCCTAATTGCCCTTGAGAAGGTGGTGGTGAGCTGCCTTCTTGAACCACTGCAGTCCTTGGTGTAAGTACAAGCACTGCTGTTAAGGGAGTTCCAGGATTTTGACCCAGTGATATAGTTCCAAGTCAGGATGGGGTGCAGCTTGGAGGGGAAAGTGCAGGTGGTGGTGTTTCCATGCATCTGTTGTCCTTTTTCCTTCTGGAGGTTGTGGGTTTGGATGGTGAGTCTAAGGAACCTTGGTGAGTTGCTGCAGTGCATTTTGTAGATGGTACATCCTGCTGCCACTGCGCCAGTGGTGTAGAGAGTGAATGTTGATGGTTGGGGTGCCAATGAAGCAGGTTGCTTTGTCTTGGTGTCAAGCTTGTGTTGGAGCAGCACCCATCCAGGCAAGTGGAGAGTATTCCATCACACTAACTTGTGCCTCGTAGATGGGAACAAGCTTTGGGGAAACAGGAGGTGGATTACTTGCCACAGAATTTCTGGCGTCTGACCTGCTGTTTGTAGCCACGGTATTTATATGGCTGGTCCAGTTAAGATTCTGGTCAATGCTAACTGCCAGGATGTTGATTGTGGAGGGGTGGGGGTTCAGTGATTGGTAATGCCAAGGAGCAATGGTTGGATTCTTTCATGCCACACAAGTGCCAGGCAATGATGTTGTTTGCCACTTATCAGACCAAGCACTGTTATAGAATTGACGTTTGATGGATTAAGTTAGATTTGTTTTCTCTAACTCATGACCATTAACATGAGGAATGTGCAAAAAATGTACTTTTTATTGAAATAATGTGATGAAATATAAAAATAACTCTGTCCACTTGTAACTTATTGCCGATTACAACAGCTGCTTGTTTCAGTTTAGTAACAGTCTCATTCCTGGATCAGAGCCCCACTCCAAGACAACAACATCTTGTATTTATATCGCACCCTTAACATTGTAACATGTCCCAAGGCACTTCAGAGGAGTGCTATCGAACAAAATTCAATGCTGAGCCACATGAGGATATATTGAGCCTGATGACCAAAAGCTTGGTCAAAGAGGAGCCTCTTAAAGGAAGAAAGTGAGGTAGAGAGGCAGACCGGTTTGGGGAGGGAATTCCAGCATTTGGGGTCTAGACAGCTGAAGGCACAGCCACCAATGGTGGAGTGATTAAAACTGGGTACGCTCATGAGTGCTGGAGGAGAGCACAGCAACAGGGCGGTGCAAGGCTATGGAGGGAATTCAAAACTGGTGAGAATTTTAAAACCAATGCTTTAAAATGTTGCTTGTCTGGAAGCCAGTGTAGGTCCGCGAGTACAGGGCTAATGGGTGAATGGGATTTTCTGAGTTCGGACACAGACAGCAGAATTCTGGATGTCCTCAAGTTAACGGAAAGTAGAACGCGGGAGGCTGGCTAGGAGTGCATTGGAATGACTGTGCGCGAGGCTGATGCAATCACGGTGTATGGCGAATTGAATGAAAGACGTCTGTCTATTCAGATGGATGTAAAAGCCTTTCTTTTAAACATACCTTGGGATCTTTTTCATCCACCTGAATCATTGACCTGATAAATAGTTGGGGGAAAAACCCTCAATAAACTGATCATTTATCCCATTTGTTATTTGTGAGTCTCCCAAATTGGCTGACATTTGTCTAAATAACAAGAACGACTTGCATTTATATATAAAAAAAAACAAAGCTTTACAGAAGCATAATCAGACAAAAAAAAATCAACTGGACCTTTAAGTGTTTTGTGGCTTCCTGAGACACAACAAGGTGTGATATGTAAATTCATGTTTGTTTTTCTCCTGGTGTTAACTTGAACAATTTGATCAACTGTTCATCTTGGGTGTCTAGAGGAGCTGTAGTGATCCTCTTGTTGGAAGTTTGTTCTACTGAATGATTGAAGGAGGTGCCATCTTGTTACTGAGGTTTAATTTTTTTTTTTTTATTGGCTTCTTTCTTTAGGATATTATCGTTGATCCTTTCAAGTTGACTGAAGGGCCTGAGGTCAAAGGGGCTCCTTCCTGTGTAAAAACATGCTGTGCACGCAGCCATGAAGGCTGTTGAAACTGCTCCATTGACGGAAGAATGACCTTTGCTTAAGCTAATAATCAGTGAACTAAATGTCAAGAAATGATTGGAAGTGAGAATGTGACATTGGTTCTCCCTTTGGCCTGAGCTGTGCACAAAAGAATGTTGAAGCTACCCAAATCTGGGTCCAGCAACCTGCTAACACTATGACTTGGTCTAAGGACCTCTTCACCGAAAGTCATGTTTAATGGCCACTTCATGGAAAAGCCAAAAGACACAACCTGGTTCAAGTTTTAGCCTCACATTTCACTGCAACACAGTTTGCTGCTCTCCATAAAATTGTTTTGGTTTTCTGTCCCTCCCAATATCTGATGTGAGTTGAATTAATGTTTGTTGGCTCCATGCTTCTTAGCTTAAAACCTCTGGGTTTGATTCCATGCACAATCCATGTTTTGAGCAGGTTAAAGGTTAAACACACTGAGCAAAGTTGTTAAATGAGGCCCAATTCCAGCCTATCACCAGCAGACTCTTCCTGCATTCTGCCCATTTTTCCCTGTAAAAACCATTCGCCTGTTTCCTGGATTCTGTGCTGCAATTTTTTCTTCCCTTGATTCCTACTCCTGGTCATCCAGTTAGCTCGCCATCTCGTGACTTTTTTTTTCTCCTAACTCGTTATTCACTTTCCTTCATCCACTTGACCTTTTCCTGTTCCTTTTTGATATTGAGGCCTGGAATGGAAGAACCAGTGGAAAGAGGGTTCCAGTCCCTTTTCCCCCCTACCTCATCCCCCGAGGCCAGCAACCTTGACTGGTCTCTGCTTCGTTCACGATGGGGTTTCAGCTGATTACTCCAGGCTGAGGCTTTAGCAATGCTGACATTGGTGAAGGTTTCAGGGCTGCAGCTTTCAAGCTTCATATTTGGTTTTTTGTGTCCTCTCCATCCCTCCCCCACCAATGCCTTCTCCCCCACCCTGCCCATGAATGTTGTGCTAATGCTGCAGTGACTTAGGAGCCTGGAAATACAGGCCCCCTGGAGAGGCTTGATTCAGAGAACATGTGAATGACTGCAGAACAGCAGGGGAGAAGAACCACTAGTCCCAGTGGTTAACCCCCTCATGCTCATTGTCTTGTGCATGTGACTTGACATCTGACTAGCCTTCCTTTCAGTTGAGCTAACAGCAGTTTAACCGAAAATAAAACTATTTTTTTTGTTTGTGCCTTAAGCTGGAGTTCCTCCTGGTCTCATCACCCCCATCCTCCCCTCGCCTTCTGTAGTTCAGGAGCATTGAGACCAATGATAACATCCCGACTGCCAGCCCTGTTGATCTCTAAGACACGTGTTTCATTTTAAATGATCGCCACTCAAATGTTCCAAAGTGTCTAGTGAAAATAGTTGCAGCAAGTGCACATGCAACAACTTGCCTTAAGTGCCCTAAAGGCACTTGATAGAAATGTTACCCTTGGAAAGTAATTTTGCTTTTTAACACTAGTTGAAAGAGGGGCTCAGTCCTGATGTCAGTCAGCGATTGACACCGAGCGTCGCATTTCAGTTTGTCTTGATGGAGAGCGGTGAGCACGAGTGTGTGCTGATTTCCAAATGTTTGAGATGGGAGCATGTTATAGCTCCCTGTGATTTCAGGTTTCGTTTGTATAAAATTTCACTCTTCAAATTTTTTGCTCTGTTGCAAATGTTTTTCCAGCACAATTTATATTAAAAAAAAAAAAAAAAACCTTTTTTGAATAAAGAGTAATGTCTGTGCTCTTCTCTGGGGAATCTCAACACAAGAGGCTGCAGTCTGGTTTTTGCTGGGAGTCATCTTGCCATTTAATGAGGCAGTTCCTCCGGTATTCCCTCACACAGGCAGGGATGCAGGAGAGCTTTGCAAACCGAAAATTGACGAAAGTGTTTCAGGAATTTGTGGAGGGCAAACTGTTAAAATGTAAGAGCTGTCTACCTTTATGTTAGTTTTTATTAATTTCTCCACCAACCCTTAGGTTTCAGCTGTGGCTCAGTGGGCAGCTATCTTGCCTATGAGTTAGAAGGTTGTGGGTTCAAGTCCTGCTCGAGACACTTGGGGATGGCATGTCAGTGCAGTACTGAGGGAGGTGCTGTCTTTGAGGGATTTATCCCATTCAAGTCACACCCCTAATATTTCCCACAGCACTACAAATCCTTCCTTTTTCAAATATTTATCCAATTCCTGTTTCGAGAGTTACTATTGCTTCCACTGGCCTGTTTAGCACTGCATTCCAGATTGGAACTTGCTGCATAAAGAAAGTTCTCCTCATCTCAACTCTCTGGTTCTTTTGCCAAATATCTTAAGTCTGTGCCCTCTGGTTACCAACCCACATACCAGTGGAAATGGGCTCTCGCTCTCTCCTATATTAAATCTCCCCATTACCTTTTCTGCTCTAAGGGGAACATTCCAGCTTCTCTAATCCTGGCTTTACATCCTGACACTACTCCATCTGCGGTCTAACCAGTGATTTATATAAAGGTTTAGCCAAGGCACCAACTTCCCTGCAACAATGGGGCAGCAGTGGTTGAGTTGCTGTGAGTGGAGGGCCTGTTATTCAATGATCAAGCATTTGTTGATGCAGTTATGTGCTGTGCCACTAAAAGCAATATTTGTCTTTGCACTCAGGCGAGGACTGCTGTCTGCTTTGATCATAGTGTTAAAATACACCTCCCTCCCTCCCACCTCGGTCATGTCTGCACCCCACTCTCCCCTGTGTGTGACCTGATTGGTTGTGGCTTCTCCTGTCAGGCAAATTTCTTTGCGGTCGGCACAGTGCTTCAATTTTTGTTTCCATTTTTCCGCACACTCTGACACGCCTTGATTTATTGAGGAACCTGCCAATCACATCGCATTGATTATTTAAGCAGAACAGAGCAGGTTAGAAGGCCCTCAAGGTCATTTATATTTAAAACACAACTTCAGTGTTTCTGAAATTTAACATACAATAAGAGATATGCATTTCCTGGTCTGTATTACTTCCCCCCACCCCCCCCCCAGCCATAGCTGTCATGCCAGCTATCCTGGTGTAGGTAGAGCAATTACAGTGCCACGTGCTGGCTGAATCTGCCATGCAGTCTCCACTCAGGTGCTGTTCAAAGCTGCAAATGAATTACAGAAATTTGGTAAACATCCACTGTCTGAGGTTTCAGCAGGAGGCTGGGGGTGTGCGTGCAGGGGCTAAAGTGAAGATCAGCTGAGGGACGCTATTCACAATGACCATTATGGGGAGCAATAATCATGGCAACCATTACGTAGAATCCACAGCATAGACACATTGTTCAAACCAACTGACCAATGCCTGTCTGTGTGTTTCACACGAGCCTCCTCCCAATCTGAATTACCTCTTTCCCTCCTCCCATATCCCACTGTTCCCGTCTCCCATGTTTGTGCATCAGTTCCCTTAAAGGCTATCTGATATTTATATGAAATAGGAGGAGTAGACCATTCGGCCCCTTGAGCCTGCTCCACCATTCAAAGCAATCACGGCTGATCTACCTCAACTCACCCGCCCGCTCCCCATATCCCTCGATTCCCTCAGCGATCGACAATTAATCGATCTCAGCCTTGAATATAATCAATGCTGGAGCATCCACAACCCTCTGGGGTAGAGATTCACAGCCCTTTGAGTGAAGATATTTCTCCTCATCTCAGTCCTGAATGATCGACCCCTTATCCTGAGACTGTGTCCCCGTGTTCTAGATTCTCCAGCCAGGGGAAACAACCTCTTAGTGTCTACCCCGTCAATCCCCTTCAGAATCTTGTATGTTTTATGTTTGTACGTCCCTTTGTTCCGGGCTTGCCCGCAACTGGAAAGTTTATCCACGTCAACATTTCGTTGTTTTAAAGACGTCTGTCATATCTCCTCCAAGAGTTCACTTTCCTAGAGGAAACATCTCCTCACCTGCTGCTGATAGTTGGAGTCTCAATTTTGGTAAAATCCTTGTAAATGTTTCCGATACTTTCTGCAGTGCTTCAATATCTTTTTTCTAATATAGAGACCAGAATGCAGAGTGGACTCTGGGTGTGGTCTCACCAAGGTTCAATATAAATCTAACACTGGTTGGTTGTCTAGTAGATGAACTCCAGTACTGTGCACTCTTTATGGCTTTATTAACTTGCATTATTACAGTTACCCATTTATGTATCTGTATTCCCAGATCTCTCTCTCTTTCAGAGCTGCAGCAGGAGTGTGATCCAGCTTCCTTACTCATTAGTCTTGCTGCTTTCCTGTCTTGCAATGTTCTCTCTATTGTAATCAGAACGGTGACATCTCTGGGTCCAGGAGCCCGAGGGTCTTCCCCCTTATCAACACTGAGCTGGCACTTTTGTTTTCAAACAACTTATTTTAATTTGTAGTGATTTCTTTTGCCCTTGTGCTGCTACATTCTGGGGAATGAAATGCTTTCCTGTGTCATTATGGAGCAGATCTGAGTCGGGTGTAGAACAGGTGATGTCAGGTTTCAATAGCTTACCCTGTTCTGGTGGCAGTGAAGTCTGCCTTGTGAACTACTGGTAAGTCACCAACTCTGCTTGGAAACTGGCGCCATCAGGGAACACCAGTGAGAGAGAGTGGCACCAGCAGGGAACGCCAGTGAGAGATAATGGCACCAGCAGAGAATGCCAGCCCGAGTGACACGAGCAGGGAAAGCCAGTGAGAGATAACGGCACCAGCAGGGAATGCCAGCGAGAGAGTGACACCAGCAGGGAATGCCAGCGAGAGAGTGACACCAGCAGGGAATGCCAGCAAGAGAGAGTGACACCAGCAGGGAATGCCAGCGAGAGGCAGTGACACCAACAGGGAATGCCAGCGAGAGACAGTAACACCAACAGGAAATGCCGGCGAGAGAGTGACACCAGCACGGAACGTCAGTGAGAGAGAATGGGACCAGCAGAGAATGCCAGCGAGAGATAGTGACACCAGCAGGGAACGCCAGCGAGAGAGAGTAGCACCAGCCAGTGAGAGAGAATGACACCAGCAGGGAATGCCAGTGAGACAGTGATCCCAGCAGAGACACCAGCGAGAGAGTGTGACACCAGCAGGGAATGCCAGTGAGAGGCAGTGACACCAGCAGGGAATGTATGTGAGAGAGTGACACCAGCAGGGAACATCAGTGAGAGAGAGTGACACCAGCAGGGAACGCCAGCGAGAGAGTGACACCAGCAGGGAATGCCAGTGAGAGAGAGTGACACCAGCAAGGAATGCCAGTGAGAGGCAGTGACACCAGCAGGAAATGCCAGTGAGAGAGAGTGACACCAGCAAGGGACGCCAGTGAGAGAGAGTGACACCAGCAGGGAACGCCAGTTAGTGATCCCAGCAGGGAACGCCAGTGAGAGAGAGTGACACCAGCAGGGAATGCCAGTGAGAGGCAGTGATGCCAGCAGGAAATGCCAGTGAGTGAGTGACACCAGCAAGGAACGCCAGTGAGAGAGTGACACCAGCAGGGAACACCAGTGAGAGAGAATGACACCAGCAGGGAACGCCAGTGAGAGAGAGTGACACCAGCAGGGAACGCCAGTGAGAGAGAGTGACACCAGCAGGGGAAGCCAGTGAGAGAGTGACACCAGCAGGGAACGCCAGCAAGAGACAGTGACACCAGCAGGGAATGTCAGTGAGAGACAGTGACACCAGCAGGGAATGTCAGTGAGAGACAGTGACACCAGCAGGGAATGTCAGTGAGAGACAGTGACACCAGCAGGGAATGTCAGTGAGAGACAGTGACACCAGCAGGGAATGTCAGCGAGAGACAGTGACACCAGCAGGGAATACCAGCTGTGAAATTGGTCTGATCTGACCTCACCCGCCACCTCATTAACATTGAATGAGCGAGATTCCGACTTGAATTGTGCTTTTTGTAGGCCACTGGGAGGGCCAGTAGCCTTGCTGCCACCGGTCTAGACAGGCCCTGGACAGGTCTGCTGCAGCATCTTAAAGGGCTGGGTCAGGAGCCAGTCCAAACTGGATTTTTGGCACGATGATGAATGATTTCTGAGTGCCAGCTTGAGATCTAAGGAATTAATGGCTCTACTAATGAAGCTGTTCCCTCCCAAATCCACTCCCCCAACTCCCAATTACCCCCCAGCCTGTTTCCAAGGCAACACTCTAGTCACTTAAATTGAGGACCACCCAATAAAAAATCGCAAACTGGTAAGTCGCCCGTCAATCTCCACGTGAAGTGGGTTGACAGCAAAGCGAGAATTAACCACGCAGAGGCTGGATGTGTTGCGTGTGATAGAGACCTGGAGGCGGGGAGGGGCACTGACTGCCTGTAGCTCCCTCTGCTGGGGAATTGGGATGCTGGATGGCAATGTCCACAGAATTAGGCGAGTGACTTGCTCTCATTCAACCTCTGCTCAGAAACCAGCACATGTAGAAATTCATGGGATTTCACACTGGGTTTAGGCCCCCACTCCAGAGACTGAGCAGACGCCACCATAGCTTAATTAGCCCATCACGGTGTAACTTCTGAAAACCTTGATTTAAATCCCTCCTCCCATCACCAGTCATGATATTTACCAGGACAGGCAAAAAACTCAAGAGAATATTCTAAATTAGGCCTAACCAAGATCTTAAACAAAGACCATGTGGTATTTTATTCTTTTGTATTTAATCGTCCTGGCCTCATATTTGATTTGTTTTGATAATAGCCTGGCAGAGTTTCAGGTTCCTGCATTATTACAGCCAGGACTTTCCCCACTGGGGTTACCAACCCTCCTTGGACATATTCCTGGAGGTTTCATCAACAACAACAACAACAAATTGCATTTATAGAGCCCCTTTAACGTAGCAAATGTGAAAACATGGCCTCCTGCCTCTAACCGCCCGCCCCACTCAGTCTTACCCCCATCTCCAATATTTTTATAATTAATAATGAAAATGTTCAAAGAGAACGAAAAATGCACATAGTTTTTTTAAAAAGCCCCAATGATGTTTCTCCTGGGTTTTCTTGTAGCTGTGTCTAGGAGATTAATCTTTAATTCATGGAGACTCCACAGCAATCCTGGAGGGTTGGCAACTGCTATCTCCCATTCAGCAGGTTTGAGCACATAACCCTATAGAGTGTATCCATGCCTGGCTGCACTAGTGACCTGCCCCATGCAGAACCACTACCATTAACAGTCCCCCAACCTCTTACAACCTGCTTCTACCTCCTTCCTAAGATCCATGAACAGGACTGTCCAGGTGGACCTATCATTTCAGCCTGTTCTATTCCATTGAACTGATTTTTTTCCTGTCTAAAATCCTTGTCCTCCCCTTGTCCAATCTCTTCCCAACTATATCCGTGACTCTTCTGTTAATCGGGAAGATCAGCTGGAGGTAATATTCTTCTTCTTTGGCCTCCTTATCTCAAGAGACAATGGATACGCGCCTGGAGGTGGTCAGTGGTTTGTGAAGCAGCGCCTGGAGTGGCTATAAAGGCCAATTCTAGAGTGACAGGCTCTTCCACAGGTGCTGCAGAGAAATTAGTTTGTCGGGGCTGTTGCACAGTTGGCTCTCCCCTTGCGCCTCTGTCTTTTTTCCTGCCAACTACTAAGTCTCTTCGACTCGCCACATTTTAGCCCCGTCTTTATGGCTGCCCGCCAGCTCTGGCGAACGCTGGCAACTGACTCCCACGACTTGTGATCAATGTCACAGGATTTCATGTCGCATTTGCAGACGTCTTTAAAGCAGAGACATGGACGGCCAATGGGTCTGATACCAGTGGCGAGCTCGCTGTACAATGTGTCTTTGGGGATCCTGCCATCTTCCATGCGGCTCACATGGCCAAGCCATCTCAAGCGCCGCTGACTCAGTAGTGTGTACAAGCTGGGGATGTTGGCCGCCTCGAGGACTTCTGTGTTGGAGATACGGTCCTGCCACCTGATGCCAAGTATTCTCCGGAGGCAGCGAAGATGGAATGAATTGAGACGTCGCTCTTGGCTGACACAGGTTGTCCAGGCCTCGCTGCCATAGAGCAAGGTACTGAGGACACAGGCCTGATACACTCGGACTTTTGTGTTCCGTGTCAGTACGCCATTTTCCCACACTCTCTTGGCTAGTCTGGACATAGCAGTGGAAGCCTTTCCCATGCGCTTGTTGATTTCTGCATCTAGAGACAGGTTACTGGTGATAGTTGAGCCTAGGTAGGTGAACTCTTGAACCACCTCCAGAGCGTAGTCGCCAATATTGATGGATGGAGCATTTCTGACATCCTGCCCCATGATGTTAGTTTTCTTGAGGCTGATGGTTAGGCCAAATTAATTGCAGGCAGCCGCAAGCAGGTAATATATTAGCATGGATAAAGGATTGGTTAACAGACAGGAAGCAGAGAATGGGCATAAACAAGGCATTTTCAAGTTGACAGGCAGTGAATAGTGGGGTGCTGCAAGGATCAGTGCTGGGGCCTCAGCTATTTGCACTGTATATTAATGACTTGGATGAAGAGACAGAGAGTAATGTATGTAAGTTTGCTGATGATACAAAGCTCAGTGGAAAGATAAGCTACAGGGAGGATGTAGAGAGGCTGCAAAGAGATATAGACAGATTAAGTGAATGGGCAACAAGATGGCAAATGGAGTATAATGTAGGGAAGTGTGAAGTTATTCACTTTGATCTTAAGAATGGAAAAGCAAAATATTTTTTAAAAGGTGTGAAAAATGTAAGTGTCAATGTTCAGAGAGACTTGGGTGTGCTCGTACAAGGAACGTAGAAAGCTTGCAGGTACAGCAGCCAATTAGTAAGGCAAATGGCTTGTTGGCCTTTATTACAAGGGGATTGGAGTACTTGAATAAAGAAGTCTTGCTACAATTGTACAGGAGTTTGGTGAGATCCACATCTGGAGTACTGTGTGCAGTTTTGGTCTCCAAAAAAGGATATACTTACATGGGAGGCTGTACAACAAAGGTTCACTAGATTGGTCCCTGGGATGAGGGGGTTGTCCTATGATGACAGGCTGAGTAAATTGGGACTATACTCTCTGGAGTTTAGAAGAATGAGAAGTGATTTCATTGAACATACAAGATTCTAAAGGGGCTTGATAGGGTAGACACTGAGAGATTCTTCCCACTGGTCGGGGAATCGAAAACACAGGGGCACAGTCTCAGGATAAGGGGTCAATCATTCAGAACTGAGATGAGGAGAAATTACTACACTCAAAGGGTTGTGAATCTTTGGAATTCTCTACCCCAGAGGGTTGTGGATGATCCATCGTTGAATACATTTAAGGCTGGGATAGATAGATTTTTGGTCTCTCGGGAAACAAGGGATATGGGGAGCAGGCAGGAAAGTGGAATTGAAGCCCAAGATCAGCCATGATTGTATTGAATGGCGGAGCAGGCTCGATGGGCCGAATGGTCTACTCCTGCTCCGATTTCTTGTGTTCTTTTGACCTGAAACATTAACTCTGTTTCTCGCTTCACAGAAGCTGCCTGACCTGCTGAGTATTTCCAGCATTTTGTGTTTTTATTTCAGATTTCCAACACCCGCCGTGTATTTTGCTTTTGTATTACCGTTAATAACCACCTTCTGTCTATGGGAATGCTCCTTATCCAACCCACAATCTGCCCTCCAATCTCACTGAACGTATTGTGTGGAACCTTGTCCAAGGCTTTCTGGAAGTGGGAACAGCCACCTACCTAAAAGTTTCCTCAGAAGATTCAACCAGGTTAGTGAGACAGGGCCACCTTTTCCAGAAGCCATGTGGAGAGTCTCTGTTAACGCCACCAATGTTCAGGTGGGCAGACACTTCATCTCCAATGATCCTTCTAGAAAGTTGCCTATAGCCAGTTGGATGCAAGAGGTCATGTGATGACACCTTCAGGAATATGTCCAACCAGAGTTGGCAGCTCTGGTGAGCAAAGGATCTGAGTGATTCATCTGGTAGGAAGAATAAAGAGAGGCAGTCTGGACTAAGAGGCACAATTTTAAAGGAGGTGCAGGAAAAGAGACCTAGGGGTGAATATATAGAGGAATCTTTGAGAATGACAGCTTGAATTGCTGTTAAAAATACATATGGGATCCTTGGCTTTATAAATAGAGTCGTCGAGTAGAAAAACAAGGAAGTGGTGCTAAACATTTTAAATCATTAATTAGGCCCCAGCTGGCATTCAGGAACATAAAAAATAGGATCTGGGGTAGGTCATTTGGCCCTTTGAGCCTGCTCCACCACTCAATAAGATCTCACTGCCACTTGCCCACCATCTCCCCATATCCCTTAATTCCCTCAGTAACTAAAAATCTATCGACCTCTGTCTTGAATATACTCAATAACTGAACCAATTCTGTATTGTGGCCAATTCTGGGCATGACACTTTAGGAAGGATAGGACACAGAGAAGATTTACCAGAATGGTAGCAGAGCTGAGAGTCTTCAGTTAAGCGGAGAGACTGGAGAAGCTGGGATTGTTCTCCTTAGAGCAGAGAAGATTAAGAGGAGATTTGATAGCCTTATTAAATGCAAGTCTTTCTCTCTATGGCGTAAGAAGGATGACATCACAGTTTGCTGAAGATAGCGAACTTGGGGTCAAGGCAAACTGAAGAGGGATGAAGTGAGCCAGATGGGTAGGGTACGGAAAGGAAGACTTGCATTTATATAGCACTTTTCACATTCTCAGGATGCCCCAAAGCAGTTTACAGGCGATGACGTACTTTTGAAGTGTAGTCACTGTTGCTAGGAAATGAAGCAGCTAATTTGGATACAGCAAGATCCCACAAACAGCAATATGATAATGACCAGATCACTTGTTTTTAATGATGTTGGTTGAGGGATAAATATTGGCCAGGCCATCAGAGAGAACTCCCCTGTTCTTCTTCAAGCTAGTGTCATAGAATACCTACATCGACCAAACAGGGCGTCAGGTTAACACCTCACAACACCACACTCCTCACTACACTGGAGTTGGCAGCTAGATTTTTGTGCTTAGGTCCTGGAGTAGGATTTGAACCCACAACCTTCTGACTCAGGTAAAAATGTTACCCACTGAGCCACACCTGACCAGAGGGCTCCAGCTCAACCCATGGGGCAACAGAGCAGGGATCGGGAGTCTACACCAAATGATAACAGAGCAGAGGAGCAGGGGGATCTGGGATGGGGTGGTCTAGTGGATAGTTGTGTAAATCAGGTTAAAGCCTGGCGACCTGACCTGAACTTGACGAGACCCGACTACATGTGTTGGGTTCGGCTCGGCTCGGCTCTATATTCTGAGTCCGGCATTCGGGCTCGGGTCGGGCTGGACAGTGCTGCCTCTGGGAAGTCACGGGGTCAGGCACATCCACGATTCCCCACAGCTCCATTTGCAGGAATAGCCTGCTGCCGGAATGGATGAACGATAGTCGTGTTGGGTCGGGTCGAATCGGGCGTGGAAAAAAATTAAAGGACTGGGGTTCGGGTTGGCTGTGGTTGTGTTGGGTTTTAATTTTATACCAGGTGATATAGAAGCAGCAGCTTGTTTTCCACTCAAGTGTAAATTGACTTCAACAGACAGGAAAATTGGGCGGAAAATAAGCTACCAATCAGCAGGGTGCCCGAGACGAGATTATACCTGTTCTATCTTTCAAGGTGGGAGTATAGCTAGAAAAGGGTTAATAGGATTCTGGGTTTTATACACGAGGGATTGAATATAAAACAAGGAAGTGCTGTTGTATTTACCTGACTGGAGTAGATCACAGCAGGAGTATAGTGTGCGGTTCTGGGCACTGTGTTAGAGCAAGGTTACTGGCGCCACAGAAAGGTAGCAGTGAAGATTCATGAGAATGTTACCAGCATTTCGAAGCTATTGCTAAGAAGCAAGGCTCAAAAACAGGGGCTTTTTTCACGGGCAGAGAAATTGAAGAAGGATCTAAGATTTTGGATTTCCAAAATGGTTTTGAGAGGGTAAATGATGAGAAGTTGTTTCCAATGATTGGCAAATTAGAATTAGAATTAGAATATTACAGCGCAGTACAGGCCCTTCGGCCCTCGATGTTGCGCCGATCATCTGACCTACACTATTCCATTTACATCCATATGTCTATCCAATGACCACTTAAATGCCCTTAAAGTTGGCGAGTCTACTACTGTTGCAGGCAGGGCGTTCCACGCCCCTACTACTCTCTGCGTAAAGAAACTACCTCTGACATCTGTCCTATATCTTTCACCCCTCAACTTAAAGCTATGTCCCCTCGTGTTTGCCATCCTCATCCGAGGAAAAAGACTCTCACTATCCACCCTATCTAACCCTCTGATTATCTTGTATGTCTCTATTAAGTCACCTCTCCTCCTCCTCTCTAACGAAAACAACCCCAAGTCCCTCAGCCTTTCCTCGTAAGACCTTCCTTCCATACCAGGCAACATCCTAGTAAATCTCCTCTGCACCCTTTCCAAAGCTTCGACATCCTTCCTATAATGCGGTGACCAGAACTGCACGCAATACTCCAGGTGCGGCCTCACCAGAGTTTTGTACAGCTGCATCATGACAAGGGTCAGAGACTCACATAGAAGGTTATTAAAACATGGAACGATCTTATACAAATGGCTAATGAGACAGTCACTATAGTATCATTCAAAAAGGAAATGGATAAGTTTTTGAAAACAGCAGCAACAAGAACATTCATTGATATTGTGCCTTTCAAGTAGAAAAATCCCCAGAGGCATTTCACAAAATGTGTAATCGGAACAACATTGGAAGACTATTGAAAGAGGGAAATGGAATTAGAGCAGCTAGCATGGGCTGAATGGCCACAGGGCAGACATCCCTCTGGAAAGATGTCGTGATCTCCTATTTCAGAAAGTAACAAAATGGCACCATCTGCTGGACAAATCACTGAACGTCAGGTGCACTCTCAGTTAAAAGGAGGTGTTAAGCTTTCACCCTTTTAAGTTTTCACCCTTTTCTGTATGAGCGGACCCCAGAAATCCGTGATGGTTATAACCGCTGTGATACTCCTGTTGGGAAACTCTGTCAGTGACCCCATGCGGACCTTCTGAGGTCATGGGGTCGGGGGGGTGTGATCCCCTAAGTACTCTTTCAGTGCTCCAGGAGCTGCTTATGGAACTGCTAAGAGTGGAACAGGAATTGCTGTCATGAGGCCTGAGCTAATCATGAAATCCATCATTCCTATTGTGATAAAAGCAAAATACTGCGGATGCTGGAAATCTGAAACAAAAACAAGAAATGCTGGAATAACTCAGCAGGTCTGGCAGCATCTGTGGAAAGAGAAGCAGAGTTAACGTTTCGGGTCAGTGACCCTTCTTCGGAACTGACAAATATTAGAAAAGTCACAGATTATAAACAGGTGAGGTGGGGGTGGGGCAAGAGATAACAAAGGAGAAGGTGCAGATTGGACCAGGCCACATAGCTGACCAAAAGGTCACGGAGCAAAGGCAAACAATATGTTAATAGTGTGTTGAAAGACAAAGCATTAGTACAGATTAGGTGTGAATACACTGAATATTGAACAGCAGCAAGTGCAAACCTGAAAAAAAACCTGAAAAAAACAGTGGGTAAGCAAACTGAACAAACTAAGATGAAATGAAATAAATGCAAAAAAAGATAGTAAAAAATGTAAAAAAGAATGTAAAAAAAAAAGGAAGAAAAAATAACTAAAAATGAAAGTAAAATGGGGGGCTGTCATGCTCTGAAATTATTGAACTCAATGTTCAGTCCGGCAGGCTGTAGTGTGCCTAATCGGTAGATGAGATGCTGTTCCTCGAGCTTGTGTTGATGTTCACTGGAACACTGCAGCAATCCCAGGACAGAGATGTGAGCATGAGAGCAGGGGGGAGTGTTGAAATGGCAAGCAACCGGAAGCTCAGGGTCCTGCTTGCGGACTGAGCGGAGATGTTCCGCAAAGCGGTCACCCAGTCTGCGCTTGGTCTCCCCAATGTAGAGGAGACCACACTGTGAGCAGCGAATACAGTATACTACATTGAAAGAAGTACAAGTAAATCGCTGCTTCACCTGAAAGGAGTGTTCCTATTGTGATGGCAGGTATCATTGCTATCTATGGACTAGTGGTGGCAGTACTAATTGCCAACTCACTCACAGAAAAGATAACATTATTCAAGAGCTACTTGGGGCACAACTGGGGGAGGTGTTGGGTGCTCCCCAGGAACAAGTTATAGCTATCCACTCCCCTCCCACAATGACCCCCTTTGTAATGCGAGACGGCCCTGTAAGATATATTTAAACATTGGTGGCCTGCTCACTGCACCCTCCAGCCAGGCAGGCATGACATCCATCCTCGAGTTCCGCTGCCAGCGGGAATTCCCTGTTGATAATCCTCAGGATGGAGACCCTGCAATACACAGGAACAGGAGGAGGCCATTCAAACCAGTTCTGCCATTCAATTAGATCATGCTGAACTGTATCTTAACTGCATTAACCTGCCTTGGTTCAATAATCCTTCATACGCTTGACCAACAAAAATCTATCATTCTTCGGCTGAGATTTTTCATATGGCCACCAGCCTCAACAGCTTTTTGGGGGAGAGAGTTCCAGATTTCCCCATTACCCTTTCTGGGAAGACATGCTTTCTGAATAGCCTAGCTCGAATTTTAAGGTTATGTCTCCTTGTTCTGGAGGAAATTGTTTTTCCTTATTCGTCCTATCAAATCCTTTAATCATTTTTAAATGCTTCAATTACTAGCTCTTGTTCAATTGTATTGGGTGGTGATGTTGCTAAACTCATTATCCTGCAACCCAGATAAAATACCTTAGGAGCATAGGTTCAAATCCCACCATAGCAACTGGTGCAATCTAAATTCATCTAATTAATAAAAATCTGGAATTGAAAGCTAGTCTTAAGTAATAGTGTCATGCAACTATCATTGACTGTTATAAATGCCCATCTAATTGATTGAAAGTAAATCTGCTGCCCTTACCTAGTCTAGCCCACATGTGACTCCAGACCCACAGCAATGTGGTTGACTCTTAAGTGTTCTCTGAAATGGCCGAGCAAGTCACTCAGTTGTTAGGGATGGGCAACAAATGCTGGCCTTGCCAGTGATACCCACATCCTGTAAAAGGCAAATAATCTTTAAAAACCTGTGCTGCAACAAATCCACCAGCCTTACCTCCATAGACATTGGCTCATCACCAACATCAGTGCCGGCAACCTATTACAGCACAGAAACAGGCCATTCAGCCCAACATGTCCATGCTAGTGTTTATGCTCCACAGGAGCCTCCTTCCACCCCTCTTCATCTCACCCTATCAGCACATCCTTCGATACCTTTCTCCTTCATGCATTTATCTAGCCTTCCCTTAAATGCATCTATGCTATTCACCTAAACTACCCCTTGGTGGTAGTGAGTTCCATATTCGAACCACTCTATAGTTAAAGAAATTGCTCTTAAATTCACTATTGGATTTATGGCCTGTTCTGGTCTCCTCTGCAAGTGGAAACATCTTCATTGGAAGTGATGCTGATGAACCTGGGACCAAGTTTCACCAGGGGCTAATTTCTAGTTCTCTCCTCTCCATCACTTGGTGTCTTCAAACTTCTTTAGGCTGGACATGTCATAGAGTAAATGCAACATTATTGTTTGTTACAAATGCCTATCTCACCAAGCACGTTCATTCCCTAGTCCGTGGCTGAGTTACCAGGTTCCCAGCCAGGTAGACCTCGGCACCTCTGGGTTAGGGATGCGGGGAGAACACAGCCAGAGTTTTCCTGCTCCTGATCACCGACCAGTGAATCCCCAATTGAACCTGCATGCGATGATCCCATTTCAAGGTAAAACAGTCTCGAGGGGCTGAATAGCCTTCTCCTGTTCCTATGTTAACCTAAGATAATGTTAAATGACTGACCATGTTTGCTTGGTCATAATTCACAAATTGCAGATTGACAAGTTTTGCTGCACGGTAAGTGGAAACAATAGAATGTCAGAGTTAAATCCTGATAATCATTGTAACGACCTCACAAGAAATGCTCTGATTGGCCCAGAACTGCAGAGAGAGTAAAAAAAAACTCATTTTTTTGTTTGACAGCCCATTTAATCAGTCAGGAAATATTTCAATCTCAATAATAATAAGAGCAGAGATTGGGCAGCAGAATATCCATCCGATGGTTAGAGGTCTAGAATGATGTTTAGCATCTGCTTCATTTACTGAATGGAGTGAATGTCATTAACTGGTTATTTTGAGTGTATGTTTTCAAACTGAGGTTCTGGGACCTTGGTGAGCTGGTGAGGGGGTGGGATGGATTCATAAGGGGACACGGAGAGGGTGGAGGGTCCATGAGGGGTTACAGAGAGGTTGGAGAGATTCATGAGGGGACACAGAGCAGGTGGAGGGTTCATGAGGGGACACAGAGGGGGTGGAGGGTTCATGAGGGGGTACAGAGAGGGTGGAGGTTTCATGAGGGGGTAGAGAGAGCATGGAGGACTCAGGAGGGGACATAGAGAGGGTAGAGGGTTCATAAGTGGGTACAGAGAGGGTGGAGGGTTCATGAGGGGACACAGAGAGGGTGGAGGGTTCATAAGGGGACACGGAGGGGGTGGAGGGTTCATAAGGAGGTGCAGAGAGGGTGGAGGGTTCATGAGGGGACTTAGAGAGGGTGGAGGGTTCATAAGGAGGTGCAGAGAGGGTGGAGGGTTCATGAGGGGGTGCAGAGAGAGTGGAGGATTCATGAGGGGACATAGAGAGGGTGGAGGGATCATGAGGAGGTACAGAGAGGGTGGAGATATTCATGAGGGGACACAGAGAGTGTGGAGGGTTCATGAGGGGACGGAAGGGGTGGAGGGTTCATGAGGGGGTACAGAGAGCGTGGAGGGTTCATGAGGGGGTACAGAGAGCATGGAGGGTTCATGAGGCGGCGCAGAGAGGGTGGAGGATTCATGAAGGGGTACAGAGAGCGTGGAGGATTCATGAGGGGACATAGAGAGGGTGGAGGGTTCATGAGGGCATACAGAGAGGGTGGAGGATTCATGAGGGGGTGCAGAGAGAGTGGAGAGTTCATGAGGGGGTGCAGAGAGGGTGGAGGGTTCATGAGGGGGTACAGAGAGGGCGGAGGGTTCATGAGGGGGTACAGAGAGGGTGGAGGATTCATGAGGGGGTGTAGAGAGAGTGGCGAGTTCATGAGGGGATATGGAGAGGGTGGAAGATTCATGAGGGGACACGGAGAGGGTGGAAGATTCATGAGGGGACAAGGAGAGGGTGGAAGGTTCATGAGGGGACATGAAGGGGGTGGAGGGTTCATGAGGGGGTACAGAGAGGATGGTGGGTTCATGAGGGGGTACAGAGAGCGTGGAAGATTCATGAGAGGGTACGGAAAGAGTGGAGGGTTCATGAGGGGATATGGAGAGGGTGGAAGATTCATGAGGGAACACGGAGAGGGTGGAAGATTCATGAGGGGACAAGGAGAGGGTGGAAGGTTCATGAGGGGACATGGAGGGGGTGGAGGGTTCATGAGGGGGTACAGAGAGGATGGTGGGTTCATGAGGGGGTACAGAGAGCGTGGAAGATTCATGAGAGGGTACAGAAAGAGTGGAGGGTTCATGAGGGGATATGGAGAGGGTGGGGGGTTCACAAGGGGATGCGGAGAGGTTGGAGGGTGGTGTCCATGAGGGGATATGGAGTGGGTGGAGGTTGGGAGGGGTCCATGAGGGGATATGGAGAGGGTGCAGAGTGGGAGGGGTCCATGAGGGGATATGGAGAGGGTGGAGGGTGGGAGGGGTCCATGAGGGGATATGGAGAGGGTGGAGGGTGGGAGGGGACCATGAGGGGATATGGAGAGGGTGGAGGGTGGGAGGGGTCCTTGAGGGGATGGAATTTCTGTCATTTTATCATCAAATTTCTATAGTTTTCTTTGTTTCATGATAAAGGAAAGTGAATGTGCAAAACTAGTGAATGGATTTCAATGTAGGCAAATGTAATATCATCCACTTTAAACCTAAAAAGGATCAAACAGGATACTTTCTAAATGGTGAAAAACTAGAAACAGTGGAGGTCCAAAGACACTTGGGGGTCCAGGTACACAGATCATTAAAATGTCTTGAACAGGTACAGAGAGTAATCAGAAAAGCTAATGGAATGCTGGTCTTTAAATCCAGAGGAGTGGAATACAAGGGAGTAGAAGTCAAGCTTCAACTATACAAAGCCCTGGTTAGACCACACTTGGAGTAACTGAGAGCAGTTCTGGGCACCACACCTTAGGAAGGATATATTGGCCTTGGAGGGAGTGCAGTGTAAATTTATCCGAATTATACCTGGACACAGCAATAGTACTGAAGACCTGTGCTCCAGAACTAGCCACGCCCCTAGCCAAGCTGTTCCAGTATAGCTACAACACTGGCATCTACCTGGCAATGTGGAAAATTGCCCAGGTATGTCCTGTACACAAAAAGCAGGACAAGTGAAACCCGGCCAATTACCACCCCATCAGTCTACTCTCAATCATCAGTAAAGTGATGGAAGGTGTCATCAACTGTGCCGTCAAGCAGCACTTGCTCAGCAATAGCCTGCTCAGTGATGCTCAGTTTGGGTTCCGCCAGGGCCACTCGGTCCTGACCTCATTACAGCCTTGGTTCAAACATGGACAAAAGAGCTGAACTGAAGAGGTGAGGTGAGAGTGACTGCCCTTGACATCAAGGCAGCGTTTGACCAAGTATGGCATCAAGGAGCCCTCGCAAAACTGGAGTCAATGGGAATCAGGGCGAAAACTCTCTGCTGGTTGGAGTCATACCTAGCACAAAGGAAAATCGTTGTGGTTGTTGGAGGTCAATCATCTGAGCTCCAGGACATCACTGCAGGAGTTCCTCAGGGTAGTGTCCTAGGCCCAACCATCTTCAGCTGTTTCATCAATGACCTTCCCTCCATCATAAGGTCAGAAGTGGGGATGTTTGCTGATGATTGCACAATGTTCAGCACCATTTGAGACTCCTCAGATACTGAAGCAGTCCGTGTAGAAATGCAACAAGACCTGGACAATATCCAGGCTTTTGCTGATAAGTGGCAAGTAACAATCGTGCCATACAAGTGCCAAACAATGACCATCTCAAACAACAGAGAATTTAACCATCTCCCCTTGACGTTCAATGACATTACTATAGCTGAATCCTCCACTATCAACAGCCTGGGGGTCACCATTGACCAGTAATTGAACTGAACCAGCCACATAAATGCTATGGCTACAAGAGCAGGTCAGAGGCTGGATATTCTGTGGCGAGTAACTCACCTTCTGTCTCCCCAATCCCTGTCCACCATCTACAAGTCACAAGTTAGGAGTGTGATGGAATACTCGCCACTTACCTGGATGGGTGCAGCTCCAACTGAAGCTCGACACCATCCAGGACAAAGCAGTCCGCTTGATTGACACCCCATTCACTACCTTAAACATTCACTCCCTCCACCACTGACGCACAGTGGCACCAGTGTGTACCATCTACAAGATGCACTCATCAAGGCTCCTTCAACAGCACCTTCCAAATCTGTGACCTCTACCACCTAGAAGGACAAGGGCAGCAGATGCATGGGAACACCACCACCTGTAAGTTCTCCTCCAAGTCACACACCATCCTGACTTGGAACTATATCACTAATTCCCCATGGGAGGCAGACACAAAAACTCATGAATTCCACTCATGGCATTAATTTATTCCATTCCTAAGTAGTCAATATCCTCATTCAATTTGCTTTAATAGCAGTTGTTCTTTTGCTAAAAGGCATTAAAATAATTTGTAGCTGTGCATTGGCCAGGTAGATTGACTGAGACCTCAACACATCAGGGTAACCAGTTTTAGAATTTACATATAGAATTGCTGTATGTTGGTGTTTATGCTCCACACGAATCTTTTCCCACCCCTCTTCACCTCTGTCAACATATCCTTCTATTCCTATCTTCCTCATGTGTTTATCTAGCTTCCCCTTAAATCACATTCCACATTCTCACCAGTCTCTGGGTAAAGACGATTCTCCTGAATGCCTTGGTGGATTTATTAGTCACTATCTTACATTTATGGCCCCCTACAGGAATATGACTGTAGTGTCCCTTTCCATTGTTGGTTGGTCAATGCTGGCCATGCAAACAGTATCAAATGGTTAGCACAGGTGAGTCAGATTACAGCACCCATGTGGATTGCTTTCTATTTGATTTACAGCAAATGTTTTATCACAATGGGAAAGATTTGTCACACAAACCCTGGTAACAATTATCATCACAGTCAAAGAGAAATGGGAAGTTCCAATGTTTGAGCTCAGCCGATGTTAGTGGAAAGTGCAGCTGTTACAATCCCATTCAGGCAGGAATCTGGATTTTATGAAGTGCAGTGATTCTATGTTGTGCCCTCGAGCTCTGGCTTAGACGGCCGAGCCCTGCCAATGGATTGTCCTCGATACTTCTTGACCTTGTAGAAACGTCTGGCTCAACCGTCTCCCAATAAACATCGACTGCCAGTACTTCAACCCTTCCGACATCACAAATGAGCCAATCGTTTGGCTTTGTCTTAACTCGGAGTGCGTGCAGCAGTCACAACAAACTGAAAGGAAAACACTGTTTCACTCTCTGTCAAGCAGGAGGTCAGGGATTTCAAGGCTCTGACTGGAACTGACCAGCCTGTGGTGGTTGGGTTTGGTCAGACGTTGAGATGAAGCCTGATGGAAAGAGTGGAGGGGCTGGGGTGAAAATTGGGGCGGGGGGGGGGGGGGGGGGGAGGTGAGTGGTGTTGCCTGATTTTGGTTGTTATGTTTTCTTCATTTTTTCAAATTTACTTGCTCCTCTCCCAAAGGTGCTGACTTTTCCACAGTACCTTTCACTCACTCACCCAAACTCACTCGATCTTAATGCTTTGGAATACCCTCGCTAAACCTCTTCCCCTTTCTACCTCTTTCTTTCCTTCTTTAAGATGCTCCTTAAAACCTACCTCTTTAACCAAGCTTTTGGCCACCTGCCCTAAATCTCCTTATGTGGTTCGGTGTCAAATTTTGTTTAATAATGCTCCTGTGAAGCACTTCGGGATGTTTTACTATGTTAAGGATGCTATATAAATGCAAATTTTTGTTGTGTGACCTATCACAATGAGCGACAGCTCAGCCATCCCGACACAGGAGGACAAATCAATCACAAGCTCACAAGTTGTTTCAGGAAAAGGAAGGCCCTTTGACCCATGTGTTCTGTATTAGTTGGACATGTTTAGTTAGTGTCGCGTTTACTGAACCACTTCGATCTCTTTCATCTTCACCCTTGGCTGTCTCAACATGATCCATGGATGACATGTGTGTCCTCTGGTTTTTTCCATACTTCAGAGACTTGAGCACAAAGTCTAAGCTGATGCTCCAGTGCAGTACTGAGGGAGTGCTGCACTGTCAAAGGTGCCATCTTTCAGATGAGACGTTAATCCGAGGCCACATGTGCCCTCTCAGATGGATGGGGAAGGTTCCTTGCCCCTCTTTCAAGGAAAAGCATGGGAGTTCTCCCTGTTTCCCGGACAATATTTATCCTTCAATCACATCATGAAAACAGCTGATCTGATCATTAACTCATTGCTGTTTGTGGGATCTTGCTATGCGTAAATTGGCTGCTGCATTACAACAGTGACTACAAAAGTACCTGATTGACTGTAAGATGCTTTGGGACATCCTGAGGTTGTGAAAAGCGCTATATAAATGCAGGTCTTTCATTTTTTTCTCAGAATCACATAACTGTTACAACACAGAAGGAGGCCATTCAGGCTGTCGTGTCTGTGCTGGTTCTCCAAAAGAGCAATTTACCTAGTGCCATAGCCCTACACATGCTTCCTTTTCAGGTAACAATCCAATTCCCCTTTGAAGGCCTCGATTGAACCTGCCTCCACCACACTCTCAGGCAGTGCATTCCAGATCCGAACCACTCACTGTGTGAAAAGGTTTTCCTCATGTCACCATTGCTTCTTTTGCCAATTACCTTAAATCTGTGCCCTCTTGTTCTCGATCCTTCCACCAACGGGAACAGTTTCTCCCTATCTACTCTGTCCCGACCCCTCATGATTTTGAACATCTCTATCAAATCTCCTCTCAACCTTCTCTTCTCCAGGGAAAATGGTCCCAATGTCTCCATTAATCCAGGTAACTGAAGTTCTTCATCCCTGGAACCATTCTTGTGAATCTTTTCTGCACCCTCTCTAACGCCTTAACATCCTTCCTAAAGTGTGACACCCAGAACTGAACCTATCTATGTCCTTTTGAAGTTCTACACTATCCTCATCAAAGTTCACAATGTTTCCAAGTTTTGTAAATTTTGAAATTGTGCTCTGTACACCGAGGTCTAAGTCATTAATGTATATCAGGAAAAGCAAGGGTCCCAACACTGATCCCTGGGGAAACTCCACTCCAAACCTTCCTCCAGCCTGAAAAACACCCATTCACCAGCACTCTCTGTTTCTGTGTAACACTTTACCCTGACCTGCATTAAATTCCTTGTCTTTGTTCTACTCACCAACAATTCTTGCTCAACTCATTCCGCAGTTATTCAGCTGCGTCTTCCCATTCCACGACCTCTTCGTGTTTGATGTTATCTGAGTTTGACCACCTTGCTGAATTAAGTTTCTGAATTTTATGTAAATTAGAAATGGCAGAAATCTGTTTCCTTTACTTGTTCCCACTTTTCACAGAATTTATCCCTTTTATCTATTGCTAAGTTATCAACGCTGGTACTGGATGAGCTGAAATTTCCTCCTATTAAATATTGGGAAGACTGAAGCTATTGTTTTCGGTCCCCGCTCCAAACTCCATTCCCTAGGTACTGACACCATCCCTCTCTCTGGCAACAGGTTGAGACTAAACCAGACTGTTTGCAACTTTGGGCTGGAATTTTACATTGCCCGCCCACTGCCAAAATGTCTGGGGTGAACCCGCCCCCGCCGGGCCTGGAAGCCATGCTATGATTTTATGTGGGCCCGGGCCCTTAATTGGCCTCGGGGTGGGAGGATGGTCTTGCGCCCCTCTGAGGACTCCAAGAGCTGCTGACCAATCATTGGCTGGCAACTCTTCAGACTCAGAAGCGTCACTGGGTGCAGTGGCTATTGCTGGGACTGCACCCATCCAGAAGTGCAAGAGGGACGCTGGCCCTGGACTGATGGTAAGTGTGTGGGGCCTCACCGGGGACAATCGGCCGGGCCCCGGTGAGGCAAAGGGATCGGTTGGGGGAATGGGGCGAATAGAGTTTAGCGGGGGCTGTTATGAAAGTGATTCGGTTTTTGTTAAAAATATTTTTTGAAGGAATTTATAGTTAAACTGAATAAATGTTGGATCAGGCTTTTAATCAAGAGGCCACTGAGGGAGTTGCATTAGCAAAAATGTTACTAGTTGTCACATGACTCAAGTTAAAGATAGAACAGAAACCCTGGTAACGGGCAGAGAAGTGACAAGCGCCCCTTTGATTGGACAAACCCAGTAGCAGCCCCACACCTGGATTGGGCAGAAAAACTCAGAAGCTTTCTGGTTGTGCGTCAGTGTGTGGTTTTACCTTCTGGAGTGAGAAAAAGTCAAGTCTGCTGCTGAAGTATCAAGGAAGGACAGAAGACCACAACCCAGCTTTCCAGAAATTCCACAAAAGACCCTGTGAAGTCCACTGTGTTTATTCATCTCGTTTCCTGTCTCTGAAGAAAGCCTGCTAAAATTAATTCTCAATGCCACCTGAAAAGAACTGTTCTGAAGGATCCAAGTGACCTGTCTACGTGTACTCAGAAGTTAGACTGTATGCCAGTTTTGGAACAACATATCTCATCTGCTGTTTTCTTCAAAAATGAGCAAGTAATTTGCCCACTTTTTTTGTCTGTAACAGAGCTCTGAATTTATAAAAAATCCCTTTTATCTTTTCGGTTAACTGGTGTATATGTGTGTTTGTTGAGTGTGGAGGCACTAAGGTAAAAAGGGAACTTTTGAAATTTAAAACTGTGTGTTCATGTTTTACTTCATTACTGGTTAAGACTTGTTTTATAATAAACTGATATTTTTTGTTGTTCAGTAAAGAAACCTAGTTAGTGTGTTCTATTCCGGGAAAAATAGAGTATCGATAAGTGGGAGAAGTGGGATTAGGATAAACAGTGCAGTCCCCCCATCTCGGTTGTAACAGGGTGGCTTGGGTCATGGGGGGCCCTCCATGGGGCACAGGGTGCCCGATTAGGAGGGCAGCCCCCAACCTGCTAGGAGGCTGCCAGGTTTTACTGAGGTCTTGAGTCCTCGCCCGCCCAGTTAAAATACCAGTGGCGGCAGTAGGAGTCCTTTAAGTGTCAGTTAATTGGCCACATAAGGGCCTTGATTGACCTGGGGCAGACGGGCCGCTTCTCGCCGCCGCCACTCATAAAATTGCAGTGGGTGCGGGAGAACAACAGGAATGGCATCCCCTGCCTCCCACTGGATTTTATGAACCCCCCACCGCCTCCAGCCTGCTCCTGCGTGGGGCATAAAACTCTGGCTTTGGTGTCACATTTGACCTGGAAATGAGCTTCCAACATTAGAATCACGCCACCACTAAGACCGCCTATTTCCGCCTCTGTAGCATCACCCGACTTTGCCCCTGTCTCAGCTCTCCTGCTGCTGAAACCCTCATTCATGCCTTCGTTACCTCTAGACTTGACTATTCCAACATACTCCTGGCTGGTCTCCCATATTCTCCCTTCCATAAGCTTTAGGTCATCCAAAACTCTGCTGCCCATGTCTTAAGTCACACCAAGTCAAGTTCACCTTTCACCCCTTTGCTCGTTGACCTACATTGGCTCCCAGTCGAGCAAAGCCTTGATTTTAAAATTCTCATCCTCGTTTTTGAATCCTTCCATGGCCTCACCCCTCCCTATCTCTGTAATCTCCTCCAGCCTCACAACCCTCTGAGATATCTGTGCTCATCTAATTTTGGTCTCTTGAGCACACCTGATTTTAATTGCTGCACCATTGGCGGCCGTGCCTTCAGCTGCCTAGGCCCTAAGCTCTGGAATTCCCTCCCTACACCTCTCCACCTCTCCACCTCATTTTCCTCCTTTAAGACACTCCATAAAACCTACCTCTTCAATGAAGCTTTTGTGCATCTGACCTAATGTCTCCTTACGTGGCTCAGTGTCATATTTTGATTTATAATGCTCCTGTGAAGCACCTTGGGACATTTTATTATGTTAATGGTGCTAAATAAATATAAGTTGTTGTTGTTAAAATTAGTACTTGGCTCCTGCTTGTCGTTGCTTCTGACTCCCAGACCATGTTAAACTCTATCATTCTGCAGTCGATGTCCCCTATGGTTCTATTTCCTGTACATTTTCTGGATGATTTAAGAATGTCAGATCAAGGTGAGCATTCATGGTTTCCTTTACTCACTGGATCAAGCTGCTACATTCCTTAGTCTGATACGTAACCTTTAACAGCTCCGTTAAATATCAGCTATTTCCACCAAAGTCACTTCTGGCTCATAATTAATATTGCCCAGTGTTATGTAACAGAACAAGGAAAATCTTAAAATTATATTTGTTACGAAGCTTCTATAGCAGAGTCTCAAAGTAGTGAAGAGCACGTAAAGGTGAGCCTGTTCCTGTTTGACAAGGGAGAACCAGAACATTGTGCTTTATTGACAATGACAACATCACAAGCAAGGGTCAACAACGATACAGTTCAACATCAGTTATGTCATTGCATCCTGTAAGCAAATGAGAAACAACTTCTCCGCAAAATGCTGCTCTTTAAACAATCTCAGAATAACCTGAACTGGGCTGTGCCAGGCCAGTCTCGGTTCTATTAGTATTTCTTTTTAAAGGAAGTTTCCTGTGTGCCACTATGGACCAAACCCTGCTGCTGATTTCCAGCCATTATGGGGTCTCCCTCGCCATGTATTTGCATCTGTTGTAGACTAATTCATAGAGTTTGATTGCCATGTTTGGCAACTACTCCATTGTCATTGTATCATGCAACTACCAGGATGCTAGAAGATGAACTAGGTAGACCTTGATCTGTCACATTTAACAATCCTTATGTTCCTATGTTGGATGTGAAATGATTGAATGGGATGTTCTTTTTGGCTGAAGACCCAGTAACAAAGCTTTCTAAGGAGTTGTTTGGAAGCACATTGGTTGGCTGGAGGGGTAGGTATAGACTGAGGCAATCAAATCCGTATTGCTCCAATGCAACTGGCTGCTAACTCCTGGATCTCATGAAGCAAGTCATAACGCCGAGGTAAACTTGGCAGATTTGCTGAGACTGTCTGTCTAACTTAAATAAGTGTAGTGTCTTCCCAGCAGTGGACATCAGTGAACCCAGCTTCAGAGTTGTTGCTGTCCGCAGGTCAGGCCCGGTGACATTAGGATGTGTGGCCATTCTTCACCGTGGGCTCTGCAACATGAGAAGGGGAAGCACCTCCCTCTGATTGTTGCATATCAGAAAATAGCTACCTGTTGTTACGTTGAAGGTAGCCAGCTGGTGAAGGATGGAATGAGGGCTTAGTCTTTTACACACTAAGCAGTTTTTATTTCCAGAGACACAGATTATAAACATCCACCTCCAAATCCAACGAAAAAAGTTTCAGTCTGCTATTATATTTAGGAGCATAAGTGAATCCTCAGTTAGTGCCCACCACCCTGAATACATATTAAACATAAGAAATAGGAGCAGGAGGAGGCCATTCGGCCCTTCGAGCCTGCTTCGTCATTCTACAAGATCATGGCTGATCTACCTCAACTTCACCTTCCTGCACTATCCCCATATTCCTTAATTCCCTTAGTACCTAAATATCTAATAAACATCCAATTAATATGCAATTAATATCACTGACCTTCCATCCATTGATAATCCTTACTGTCAGTATGTAATTAGATTCTTTAGGCCAAAGCCTATACTCCAAACCATGATGCCTGTTGTTCTGGGAGATGATGGAATTGGAAATCATTCGACCAGGAGAGGCTTTGCAAATAATCAAGCCCCGCTTCCTACTCTTCTTCCCCTGACGAAAAGGAACACTCTTCCTTTTTGCAAAGGTGAAGGTTCATTTTGCAGCACAAAAGCATTTAGAATGCAACTATTTTTCTTACTGGTTGTGTTAGGTTCCAATCAAAGCTCAGATCTGTAGCACAAAAGGCTCATTGTCTGGGCTGACCAACTTTACACAGTCATCGTGCGATGCATTGCCAAACAGGTCACACACTCACAGCAACTGTACTGTACACACAGCAGGAAGCTGCGAGACCCCAGAATCCTAGCAGTCAGTTTCTCAAAGTTGGGTTTCACCGCCACTTTTATGCTTTATTTGTTGAAATAGGTAAACAGTTTGTGAGTGTGCCCTGCAGAAGTGTCCAGTTGGTACAAAGCAAACTTTTAAAATATTATGTATACGATTTAAAACATGCACCAGGCCATTCCATTCATAAACAGAATCCTCATAATCCTCATAATGGCATATAAAGTCTTTTTTAAAGGGAATGTATTTTGCTACTGAATGGTTATGTAATCCTGAATGCTACAAGCTCCCAGAGTGCTATGAATGAGCTTACTATGAGATTTCTTTAACATTTGATTTCTAAATCAGTCTTTGATACAATTTTTATCATAGACTGGGAAACCAGCCTTTCAAATGGGGTTTCATATGATAACAAAGCCTTCTAAGTGAAAACAAAATAGTTGTTCTTGCCTCAGCCAGGCAGTGGCAACTGGATGACAGGAGAAACAGGGGAAGGTAAAAGGATTTAAAATTTAAGAAGTGAATAAAAGGCAGAGAGAATAAGGAAGAAGAGAGAAAAGGAGACAGGCAGGGGTGTGCAATGTTCAACTTTTTTAACTGCTTTCTCTTCATCTCTCTTACCAGGATCTAGCCTCATCCAAGCTCAGTCATCTACTTTGGTCACATCCTTGCACAGACCCATTTTCATTCAACACAAGATTGCTTCTTATTGCTAGTTCTTCTTTCCCTCGTTCAGCACGTTTGCCCTTGCACACAAATCTCCCCTTCCTATTTTACCAGCTTGCCATCTCCCAAAAACTTTCTCTTCAACCATGCTTTTGGCCTGGCCCAACTGCCCCCTGAGCTCATTCCTTTCCTCTGGCTTGGCATCTCTTGTTTTATTGTCCACACTGCAAAGAACTCTGAGGCGTCCTGTCTGCACACGAGAAAGATGTCCGAAAGCACTTCACAGCCAATGAAATACTGTTTGGAGTGCAGTCACTGCAGGAAACTCCCACAAACTGTAGGAAACACAGCTGCAAGTTCCCACAAACCGCAATGTGGTAATGACCAGACTATCTGTTTTTTTGATGTTGACTGAGGGATAAATATTGACCAGGACACCAGGGATAATTCCCCTGCTCTTCTTCAAATATTACCACTGTAACTTTTACATCTACCCAAGAGGACAGATGGGGCCTTGGTTCAACATCTCTTGCAAAGGACAGCAAAACACTCACTCAGTGCTGTACTGGAGTGTCAGCCTAGTTGCTTATACTTAACTCCTGGAGTGAGGCTTGAACCCACAACCTAGAGGCAAGAGTGCTAGCAACTGAGCCACAGCTGACACACAAGTATGCACTTTTATAAAATTACAGTATAGTTTAGCACAGACGTCAACAACTGTTTTTATTTTCTATTAAAATGACAGGCTAGTTAAGCTTAACAACTACTATAAAATTCTGGAACGCTACTGTTACTGTTTTGTTTAATTCATTTGTGGGATGTGGGCATCACTGGCTCGGCCAGCATTTATTGCCCATCCCTAATTGCCCTTGAGAAGGTGGTGGTTTGCCTGTACTATTACTGTTTAATAAATTTGTTTGACAGATAAAGCCTAAAATACATGTATTGTTATCCTGCCGCCATCTAAAGACCACGAGAGTTGTGTGGGAGCACGGGATGGAGCCAGAGCTGAGATATTCCATTTCACCCAGTTGTTGGCGCAAGTTTAAACAATCTCTGGGAGGTAGGGAGTTGGGCTACAGGAGTAGTCTGGGACACAGAAACCAAAAATATAGAATGTTTGAAAGTAGAAGAAAGCCCATGTGTGAGAGGAATATGAATTGTTGTTTACCTAAGATTACAACAATTTGCATTTCTCACACAATTGTTTGGGATTGATAAAGCTATACCAGTGCTTGGGTAGATTTATCACTGTAGTAATAATTATTTTAGTGTCACAGTGTGTGAACCTTCAGCTGCCTAAGCGCTAAGCTCTTGAATTCCCTCTCTAAGCCTCTCCACCTCTCATTCCTCCTTTAAGATGTGTCTAAAACTTACCTTTTGGCCATGCTTTTGGTCACCTGTCCTAATATCTCCTTATGTGGCTCAGTGCCAAATACTGTCCGATGATACTCCTATGAAGCCCATTGGTTTTACTATGTTAAAGGTGCTATATAAATTATTGTCGAACAGTAATCAAATAAAATGCGATAGACTCAGGGAGATAAAAGATTCCCTGGACCTGCCAACAGTCTAAGGGTTAAGACAAATGACCAAACACTTAGCAATTATCTCTCTGTCACTCCTTGTTCCTGCACTTTATGGTTTAAAGAAACACCGTACTGGTCACTGAGGACTGAGGCCAGAATAACCGGACATCATTTTTATCACAGTGGGATGATGGCCAAGATACACAATGACTTTTTCATTGGACGGTGATTTGACTCAACATTAGTTTCAATATTAAATTGCAGTGTCTTGGCAAACGTGGAGTAAAAGTTCAGCAGACACTTTTCCCTAAAGGCCACTTGCTGTTCGAGGCAGTCTTGGCAACCATCCATTTCCATTCCTGTTGTCACAGGAAAGCAACCTAATGATATTGCCCTACATGAGTTCTGCATTAAACAGTTGTTCCCAGGCTTCGTCGAACGATGTTTTCTTTCCTCTCAGCTATTCCTGAAGGCATTGATTCCTTCCCAAAGTGGAGATTGACAAGCACCTATTGTCATCCAATACCTGTGAGTCTAGACAGTGAGTGTTGGCAGTTTATTCAGCCATGTACACCATTAAAGCTCAACCAAATCTTCTTAATCGGGAAGCAAATCTGTTGTGTATCTGAAATAAAAACAGAAAATACTGGAAATACTCAGCAGGTCTGTGGAGAAACAGAGTTAATGTTTCAGGTCAAGTGACCTTTCATCTTGTGTATCTAGCTCAGTTCCATACTGCCTTTACTACCTGGGCCATTGGGGAAATTAAACTTGCAGCTTTAAAGCAGGTAGCGTAAATCAAAATATCCAGAAAACTGGTCTTCTAACAATTATCTTTTTGTGATACTGGCACAGTTCCCCTTTAATGTTAACATAAGATAGAAATTCAGTACAATTGAAAGAAAGTTATTTTATCTGAGATAGGCTACATAAATATTTATTTGATAGTGCAACTTCACACAGTTATTAACCAGTAAAAGCTGTTGAATTGTTCTTAGCAAACATCGAGGCCACTGGTTGAAGACGGCAGTCAAATAGCTGACCCACACTCACTAGCTAGGCTCACACATGTTGAGGAAGGTCACATGCATGGGGTGCTGGAAGACTGCTGCCCACTATGGGATCGGAGCTCAACATAACTCGGAGCTATTGGGGGAAGAGCAGAGAGAAAGGGAAGAGTCTGCTCATGATGCTGATGAGATGTGGGGCAGGCTTGATGCACCAGCTGGTCCTTTCCTGCCCACCTTTTTCCGATGTTCTTTGGGCACGCCCACAAAGATGCCACCAACCATATTTGCAGGCATTGTTATACATATCTGCAATGACTGAGGGGAAGGATCTTTGTAGCGGCCAACCAGCACAAAGTCGGATACATAGGCAGATAAATGGGATTGAGTTTCCTGTTCCTATGTAAAGCTGTTCATATCCACTGTAAGGACACCTTCTGCTAATGTGTACCATAGGGGCTAGTACAGCCAGTGGCTTTACCAATAGCCATGCCCTCAAATCAATTTTCACCTCCTTCCTGGCATGTTGCAATGAAGTCTTATGGGGATGGCAGCCTGGACTGGGACAGCTAGCAACCCTCTTTGTAACCTCCACCTTGAGTTCAACAGCCATCAAATGTGGGCAGGGGTTGCATGCTTTATTGCTCTGTCACTTTCTTGTAGAGTCACGACTGCACATGAGGTTCCCTTTCTCTTCATTTCTCACTATCATTTCTTAATGCTCTGCTGCTTCTGCCTGGGGTTGTGTCACTTTTCAGCCTTTCTAAAGGATTTCAGAATGCTTGTCCCCTTCTCTGAAGTGGGACACTTCCCTTTATTTGACCAGCCCCTGTGAAAATTTCTGTGACGCACATATTTCTAAATAAATCTTGTTGCCAATAGGTGCACCTGGATTGATGAATAATTATGCAAATGTAATAAGTGCTATCAGCATATGGCCATTCTGATGGGATCGGGACCAGTTCTCAACCATTTAGACAACACCAGGAGATAAAAGCCATCTCTGTGGTGTCAGAGAACTGGGAAAAATGCCTGTCAGAATCATTGATCAAACAAACACCAAATCTGTAAATCCTGAGGAATGATTCTGCAATACAAATTTGGCAGTAGCATCACAAGGTTCATTTCTTTCTCGAGGTGGTTAAACAGCAAGTTCAATCTGTATCAGTGCGAAGATAATATTTAAAGGACATAAATACTGTTGCCTCTTTATGTCTCTCTCCTTTAAAGATACTCTTTAAAACCTTTTTAAAACTGCTTGACCCAGTTTTTAGTCATCTGCCCTAATATCTGGTTATGCAGCTCGGTGCCAAATTTTGGTGGATAACACTCCTGTGAAGTGCCTGAAAGACATCATATAAATACAAATTGTTGTTTCTGTTCCTGTCAGACAACATGAAAAAATCGCAGTAATTCCACCTGTGTGTTACCAATCACTGCACTTCAGAGTGAAAACAGCACATGACAAATTCTGAGACTGTTAAATCACATTTAAAAATACCTTCTGAAACATGTTTAAAATGCAACAATGCACATTAAGTTATGCTGCACATCCAACAGAGTTGCCTAATATAAAGTATGTTGGTGGATGTTAGCACTGTACCAAATTGGGCTCTATTTGGACAATGGGTTAGATGCTGCATTTGGAGAATGCAGTAGATTTTACATCTGGACAATGGGTTGAAATTTCTATCTGGACAAGGCAGTAGTTTTTATATTTCGACAATGGGATTGATTTAAATCTGGACAATGCAGTCGATTTTAATTGTAGACAAAGGGAAGATTTGAATATAGACAATGAATAGATTGTACATCTGGACAATGGTATAAAGTTGCCAAGTAGCACCTATAGGAAATTCAGATGCATTTTTTCAGTCCATTCAACAGCAGAACTTGTATTTATTTTAATGGATAGCATTTTACGTAGACAGACTGACTTCTGCCCCTGAATTCCCAATATACGGAACCATTCTACAAAACTCTGTGCCAGGAATACGAGTGTGTCACATCTGCCTCTTTAATATGTCAGAATTGTCAAGTCTTTTCTTACTGTGCTTTGAAGAGAGATATGCCCTGTTCTTATGTAATTTATAATACAGGTTGGACCATGGACACACTTGCCTTTCTTTTGATAATGTGTTGTTCCTTCAGTCTGGTATTAAAAGGCAATCTCATGCAGCCTTTGTTCGGTCTGGACTTCAGACATAGGCATCACTATGCTTAAGAGTCTCTAAACTTAAAGTTTTCAGAAATCGACGCAGGTAAAGTTTTTGTTTGCTGAATATGGAGTGCTCACATTCCCCCATTAGGACAGACCCCAGTTTTCCAAGTCCAGAGAACCTAGGTGCATCTCGGCAAGTACAAAGCCTAAGGGAGTCACATGTGTGCTGAAGTTTGATTGGTCCAAACCATGCAGTTTAGTGCATTGGTAAGCTCCTGTCTGCTTGTCCAGTCAGGACGACCTGACCCATTAGAGCATTAGCACGTAGAGGCCATGAGGCTGGCTGGTGTCAGAAATGGAATGTGTGGTGGGGACACTATCCTGTGGTTGTCATTGCTGGGTAAACTAGATGGAGCTTTGTACTGCTATGAACCAGGCTATAACTGATCGAGAAGTGCTTGGTGCTGACACAGGGTGAAAGCTGCCTCTAGGATCCATCATTTTGAAGAGTGTGAAATTTACAACAACAGAAAGTTGATAAAATGAGTATGACAATGACGATTTAGTGTCTTAAGGATTCTGATTACTGATGTGATGTTAATGAGGCCACGATAACCCTTCATTCTTTTCATTAAACTTTACCCCCAAGAAGCACTTAAACAATTACCTGAGTTCCATCATGTCTGGGTCACAAGGGTTAAAAGCACGAAGCTGGTTTGCCAAGAAATATCCTAATAGAAATGATATTATTCCTGAATGAAGACCTTTACATGGTCCAGATAAAAATGATCCATTTACAAATCTCCCGGCCCAGTAAATAATTTGTTCAGAAATTCAATCTCAACCAAAACAACAGGAAACACTTAACATAATGGATATTGTACACAATCTGCACCAAAATGATTAGGCTGTTAACTGAGCTGCTGTCTGTGAGTGACATTTGGCAGCAGACTGAATCTATTTAATGTCTTAACCTTTGAATCAATGGATAAACACCCTATACCTAGGTCTAGATTTTACATTCAAATGTTATGTTTGGATTTCAGAGCATTGCTCTCAACAAAGTAGTTAGAATTGTTTAACAGGTGAGAATATAGATATAATGCAGGGCCATCATGATGGCTTGCTTGGTAAACGCAGCGCCTATATGTCAGCTGTGGCTCGTTTGGGTCGCATTCTCACCTCTGAGTCAGAAAGTTCTTGGTTTGAGTTCCACTGCAGCAGTTGCGTGCAAAAATCCAGGCTGACAGTGCACTGTAGTGCTGAGGGAATGCTATCTTTTAGATGCAATGTTAAAGTGAGGCCCCCATCTACCATTTCAGGTGGATGTAAAAGGTCCCATGGCACTATTCTGACCAACAGCAGGGGAGTTCTCTCTGGTTTCCTGGGCAATGTTTATCCCTCAACCAACATCAGTAAAAACAGATTATCTGGTCATTATCAAATTGCTATTAGTGGGTGCTTGCTGTGGTGCAAATTGTCTGCTGTGTTTCCTACGTTACAACAGTAGTTAGACTGTTAAAAAGTTCTTCATTGACTGTGAAGCACTTTGGGAGGTCCTGTGGCTCTGAAAGGCACTATATAACTGCACGTCTTTCCTTCATAAGACCACAAGGTGCAATGTTTGATACCCTGCTCTGTGCTGAGTTGACTATTCTCAGCTTCTGGTGATTGACCACAGGGCCCTTGGTTTAGGGAGAAGCAAATCCGTCCAGAGGCCCCTGTTCTTCAGCACGATTCAATGACCCTCCCGCTGTGTGAATTTTGTTGGCGAGCATCAAAGTTGTCAGTCATTGGCAGAAATCCTTGATTCCCTCAGAGGCCAAATATCCATCGACCTCAGCCTTGAATATACTCAAGCACCAAGTGCCCACCGCCCTCTGGGATAGAGAATTCCACAAAATTCACAATCTGCTGAGTGAAGAAATGTCTCCTCTTTTCAGTCCTAAATAATCGAACCCTTAGTTATAGGCTTTCCAGACTGGGGAAACAGCCTCTCACCATCTAGCTTGTCAAGCCCTTTTAGAATCTTATATGTTTCAATGAGATCACCTCTCATTCTTCCAAATTCCAGAGGCTATAGGCCCATTCTACTCAATCCCTCAGCCTAAAAAACTCTCTCCTTGTTAAAAAAAAGGACGTGAATTCCATGTGATACATATCCATCTGTGCTGACATTTTCACAAAGTAGGAAGGAGAGGTCCCATAGACATTGCCACTGGACAGCTATGTTTTGAACCATCCCAGGATATCAGTTTATTGGAATCAGACTCCAACCAGTGCTATCTCTGTGCTTTTTGGGCTTTCAAGCAAACCTGATTTGAGAAACCTGATTGATGCTAATGCCTGACCTTGTTGTCCTGGATTGCAGTTCTATGTGAAGCCCTTGCAACTGAATTTGCAGTCGGCACTGTGGTCACTCAAACGTCTTCTTGCATCTCAGCCAGAGAAAGTATATCACATCCACAGACCTGGATCAATGCTGGAAAAATGGGGTTTTCCTGCAAGAACATCACCTTCTTCATATTCATCGCACCTGTCTCCTCAATAGCTAATAATAAGAGACTGTCAGGAAATTTACCTTGTAAACCAGATTAATAAAAATAGACTAAGGCTTGTAAGATTACTTAAGGTCTTGGAGTAACCTTGGTAAGTACTTAACAGAGATAATTCAGGAGGAAATGCCCACCAATGGCTTAGGGAACAACTCTATATGTAAATGTCTATCAAACATGGGCAGAGGGAAAGTGTAAATTACTGTCAGTGATTAGACAGGGAGGAACAGCAAATAGCTCTCCATGAATGGATAGCAAAACCTGTACCCAGCAGTATCTACCAATGATTGGACAAAAGAAGCTGCGTAAGTCAATAGTCAATCTTTATGTGATTGGCAAGAGGAACCCATCAGTAATTGGGGAGGAAGTACTATACTTGACTGTACCCTCGTGTGATTCTGGTACCTCCTATTTTAATTGTTCCACCATTGGCAACTGTGCCTTTCAGCTGCCTAGTCCTAAACTCTGGAATTTCCTCCCTAAACCTCTCCACCTGTCTACCTCTCTCCTTTAAGATGCCCCTTAAAAGCTACCTCTTTAGCCAAGCTTTTGGTCACCTGGCCTAATATCTGCTTATTTGGCTCAGTGCCAGATGTTGGTGGATGACACTCCTGTGAAGCACATTGGGATGTTCTGAAGATGCTATACAAATGCATGTTGTTTCTGCTGATTGGACGGGAAAAGCTTTACGGGTCAGAAACCATCAGTGTCAGAATAGGAGAAATTGTATGCATCAGCCCTCATCAGGAGGGACCACAAAGTCATCACTACTGCCAAGGACTAACTATATGGACCAGTACCCATAACACAGTGCCAAACCATACTTTACTGCCCTTAATGTGACACTTGTCCTTATAAAACTATTGGGGTGAAATTGTGCTATGTTGTATTTATTTTAACAGGATAACTACTTTATTTAAATTGTGGACAATAGAATTTCATATGAATGCATTCAGGAACTTCTTTGCTAATTTTAACCTGTGTGTGTCTCCACACTTCAGAAGCACATGACAGGCTCCAAAGAACGAAGGGAAATCTTATGGAGTTTGCTGACCTGCTCCCTGAATGTCCCACACTCCTCATTATATGCTCCTGGCGTGGCAAGATCTGTGCTGGGAGCAAGGGTTCGTAAAATCTGCTCTTATTTTTTTAAGGCTGCGTTTGCTGACAACACTACCACTAGGTGGCGGTGCAGTGGCACATGCGCAAATACAGCATGTGCCACTAAAACGTCACAATCTGCGACTTCAGACAGCTGCCAGGACTAACGGGTCACTGACCCGAAACGTTAACTCTGCTTCTCTTTCCACAGATGCTGCCAGACCTGCTGAGTGAATCCAGCATTTCTTGTTTTTGTTTCAGATTTCCAGCATCCGCAGTATTTTGCTTTTATTTACTAAAGATGGCCCTGCTCAAATAATCACACGAAGGCAACCTGACCTAAATACATGACAGCACACAGTGGCGGGAGGGAGAGAGCAGGCCGGGGACGGTGGGGAGCGGAGTGGGATGGTGGGGAGCGGAGTGGAATGGGGGGGAGCGGAGTGGGCCGGGGGAGCGGAGCGGGTGAGGGGGGAGTGGAGCGGCCGGAGAGAGCAGAGAGTGGGGAGTGGCCGGACAGAGCAGCGAGGGGGGAGCGGAGTGGAGCTTGACAAATGGGTGAATACCTGTTGGCGTTGCATTGCTGTATGCGTAAAGCGCATGCACAGAGGCAGACCAGGCGCATTGCCCGAAGATGCTCACGTCACGCAATGACGTCATTGGCGCATGCGCTAACCAGTCCTGGCAAGTCGGAAGGCAGCGCATGCGCAGAGAGCAGGAGCCCGTCTGCACATGTGCGCACCTTGGCACAGCCTGATGACATCAGTGGCCGGCTGCGTTGTCAGGAATCACTTTGTTTTTTTTTAATAACTCCGCTCCCCCACCATCCTGCTCCGCTCCTCACCCTCCCCGGCATGCTCTCTCCCTCCCACCACTGTGTGCTGCCATGTGTTTGGGTCAGGTTGCCTTCATGTGATTATTTGAGCAGCGCCATCTTTAGTCCTGGCAGCTGTCTGAAGTCGCAGACTGTGATGTTTTAGTGGCACATGCTGCATTTGTGCATGTGCCACTGCACCGCCACCTAGTGGTAGTGTTGTCAGCAAACGCCGCCTTAAAGAAAAGGGTTTCCTTTCCTGCCACTTCAGACAGACTGGAATGGCTATTTTGTTTCCAAGCAGGAATTTCTTGTTTTGTGAAACTGAAATTCCTGACAAGGGTAAACAGTTTGGCCTAAGCTCAGGGCTTCCATTTGATGGTTTATTAGTTGTTAACTGCAGCAGGTGGTTATCAGGGAAAATTAGGAGTAAAGAATGTCCCTAGTTCTGAAATTGAGTTTGAAGAGGCCTCAGGAGAAGAAAGCATCTCCCAAGAAGGGTTGCACGAAAGCCTTGAAAGATGCACCAGCAAAGGGCAGAAAGAAGCGGAGAAGGTTAAGCAAAGAGAGTTACTCCTTCGCCATCTACAACAACTTGTTTATATCTTACACCTTTAACGTAGTAAAACATCCCAAGGCACTTCACAGGAGTGTTATCAAATAAAATTTGACACCAGACCACATAAGGGGATATTAGGGCAGATGACCAAAAGCTTGGTTAAAGTGGTAAGTTTTCAGGCGTGTCTTAAAGGAGGGAAGAGAGGTAGAGAGGTGGAGAGGTTCAGGGAGGGAATTCCAGAGCTTAGGGCCAAGGCAGCTGAAGGCGTGCAGGAATAATTTAAATCAAGGCTTCTCGAGAAGCCAGGATTAGAGGAGTGCAGATCTCAGAGTATTGTGGGGCTGGAGGAGATTACAGAGATGTGGAGGGGCGAGGCCATTGAGGGATTTGAAAACAAGGATGAGAATTTTAAAATCAAAGCGTTGCTTAACCAGTAAGCAGGTTCTCCCAAACCTGGCATCTCTTCCCAGGCTGTGAGCATCACCATTACAGCAAGTGCTCGACCATCGGCTCCCGGGAGAACGTTGTGGGCTTGCTGCTGTCCAGAGAACTGGCCAAGGCCAAAGGCAGTGACCAAGTACAGTAGCTCCAAGTGAAACGCCACAATGTACTGAAAAATAAAACACAAGCAGCACAGTTGTCAAGCGGGATCTGATCAGTCCCAGGGAGGAGGCAATGGAGCATTTATAATCAGGGCATGTACAATTATTTACTTCAAAAAACATAGCCTCAGTTAAACTACCTGTTATCCTCTTGACCAGAAAAATCTGAGCAAAGCATCATTAACATGGAGCATTTTAGATTGAAATGTTTGAATCTGGTTGAACTTCGTCTATTGTGGGAAGGACTAGGTGATTGCACATTAGATTAACTCTGTTTGTCCCACTCTCTGGGCAATCTCCACACTGTGTACTTTGTTCCCTCTTTTTATTCCCCAAACTTTTCTGCTGACTGCTGCTGGACTGTGTGACCTTTGCTCTCAATCATCTTCTTAAGGAATACTTTTAGTGTCATCGCTCTTTTCAGTACCAGGCGGCAGCTGCTGCACCTGCAGTCACTCCCAGTGGCAATAAATCACTTACCAAAAGCTGTTTGACACCAACAAAATGTACAATTATGCTTGTAAACTTTAATACCTGATGGAGTTAGTAATAGTAATTGTGTGGCATCACCAGTGGAAGGACGAAAGCTGTAGACAGCACTTAAAAGGACTTGGGAAGCGTGTGTACGTAGTAAGAGGAATAGAAACATTCAAAGGAATGCTTGTGTGAACACTTTCACAAATCAAAGCCAACCTACTCTGCAAGGAATTAGGTCACCTGACAGTGTGGTCACATGACCTCCCTGTAATCCAGAGATCAAATCCGCAGCAACAAACCCTTCAGAAATACAAGAAACAGCAAAAACTGCAATGTGCGAGAGACTCTATAAGCTGCCAGTCATTGATGACACAGCGCAAATGCTCTGCTTTTGTGTAGCCTACACAAACAGGGTTTAGTAAGGATTCACGGAGAGCTCAGTTATAATTTTTTGGGAGTGCCAGGAAATAACTGAATCAGATTTGATTCCTCAAGATTCGACAAAAAAAAGACACAGAGACTTTTAGACTTTTACAATTTTCCATGTGAACTCCGAACTTGTAAATTGTTTCAGAGAAGTATTTATTGAGTCATATACTTGGGCAGTACATCTTAGTGTCACAAAGATATCTGTACAAAAGAGGACAGGCTGTTCTCTCTGCCTCTCCTTCCATCTCACTTTCTGCTCAATTTCACTATTCAGTTGGATCATTTCTTTGAATTCTTGGGGAATTATGAATTCATTCACTTGTCTGCATTTGAGCGAGCAGTCTATTCAACTCCATTTTTATGAGGAGATTGAAATTACAAGGAGAGATTACACAAACTAGGGTTGTATTCCCTGGAATTTGGAAGGTTACGGGATGGGGTCGGGTGGATTTGATCCAAGTTTTCAAGATATTCAGGGAACTGATAGGTTAGATGGAGGGAAACCATTTCCAAGGGTGAGGGAACCAGAACTTTCCGGAGTGAAATTAGGAAATACTTTTACAAACGAAGACCAGAATTTTACACCCCACTGTAGTGGTTTCCAGGGCTCAACGGGTGACATATATGGCATCTCACAAGCTGTCACTCACAGGTATTATGAAACATTTACATGGGTTATATTGTTTATTTAAACACCTGTGCCACCTTTGTGCTCATAATTCCTTAATCTTATGCTTCTTACCACTACATCTTGGTGTAACCCCGACAGCAGCAGTTGAGGTGGAGGCAGTCTGTTCATTGCGCTGCTCCATTGGTCATAGATGACCATGGTGGGCATTCTCTGGAAGTATGGGCCTTGAGGGCTCCATCTTACTGGGGGTCTCCTGCACTGGTGCAAGGGCATCCCTCTTGGCCTCCCCTGCTGGAGGTTAGTGTCGCGGGGGGAAGAAGAGACGCTGGTCACCCTGGGGGTGCCCTGAAAGGAGGGTCCCAGGGCACCTGGAACATGCTCCTCCTCCATCTGGGTGCACGATGGCACCTGTCTGTCTCCCTGAGAGGAAGGAGCACTCAGAGGAAGGTCCAGGTGCCTCGTCCCCCTCTCGCTTAGCCACTACTGCACTGAGCCCATAGCCACAGTGATGGAGTGCAGGTCAGAGCACATATGGATCAAGTGCTTGACCTGGCTCTCCTTGGCGTTGGCCATCCTCTCCATGGAGGAAGCCATTTGTTCACATGCCTGGGACATGGCAGATGTCATGTCTTACACGGACTCCTCCATCCGCTGCGCAAAGCCACGCATGACCTCTGGCATTTCCAACATATGTTGCCCATAAATTCATTGCATTTCTAGTAGACCTCTTGTGACCTCGACCAGATGACCTTCATCAGCGTGGGGCTCAGAAGGGGCCTGGTCCCCAGCAAACCTTCAAATGTCAGGCGACCCGGCTGTGACATTCTCCCTCAGTTGCTGGGACGTGTCTGTGTTGTGCCCACCAGACTGTGACCCTGATTCTACACACGAAGCCCCCGCGGATTGTGTGGATGTAACTGTGCTGGCGGAGGTTGCAGAAGAGGCAGGTGATGGTGCACCCTCTGGGGCACTGGTATCATCGTCCCCAGAGCCAGAGTCAACAGTTTTCTGGCGTGTAGTCATGTGATTGCAGGCACCTGCAGTGAGAACAAACAGAAGCACATTAAGCATCATCACAGCATGAGCTCATCACTTTTTCACATGATCCTCCTGTGTGCCCAAATGGCATCAACAGTTAAAGTTGGCTGTTCATCCTTAAGCCTAGATGATCCAGCCTCACCATCCACTATGGCTCGTCCTCCCTCCTCTCTGGACCGCCTCCTCCTCTGCTGGGGTCAGGAGTCTCAAATCGGCTACACCACTCCCAATCCTATTGTGCTCACAAAATTGTGGGTCTGTTTGTCTTGCACGAGAAAGTGCTGAATTAATGACATGTCAAGTTACACCTAACCCCCCCTTGTTTACATGCATCCCCATCACACAATCCGGCCTGTCAGTCACACACTGCATCCAAGTGCTACAGACGCCAGACTTACACATTCTCCAGACACAATTGCTATGTGACACCGAGGCTGATCATGCATTCACCCACCTGGCATGGATGCCCACTGACAGACATAAAGTTTTAAGGATCCCACAAGATACCATTTGTCAAGCTTTGTATGGATCACTTCCTCTCACCAATCTGATGAGGTCACTAACGCGTTCCCTACACTGCACCCAGGTTCTTCGTTGAACCCCAAGGTTCAGTACCTCCTCTTCCACCTCCGCCCAGGCTGCCTTGGTCAGGCAGGAGGGTTCTTCCAATGCCATTTGGAGGAAACAGGACCTCCCGTCTTTCCCTGATGGCCTGGAGGAGCACCTGCAGGAAGGCTTCACTGAACTGTGGGGCTGGTCTCTGCCTACTGGTTGACATGTTGGTGGTGGTGGTGATAGACAGATCAAGACAAACTCAAAGGGAGGCGGTGACGATGTGGGAGAGGTGTAAAGACGGGTTAGACTGGGTAAGAAATTTAAATAACAAGGGGAAGAGCCTAGAATTCTCCGCCTGAAGAAAATGAGCCATGCTGATGAGCCTCCATGATTGCACCGAAGACTGATTTATAGCCCTGTTATGCATGATGCGCCACCGAACGACGCCGGGTTCCCCCAATGAAAAGTGTTCCCCACTGCATGATCGCACATGTCTCCCACATCTCCTGCCGGAACTTTAATTTTAAATAATAACCGTGTGGGAACCGAAAGAAAGGGAGGGAGTGGCAGTGCCGCCAACTTCCAGTTTCACCGTCGGAAAACGTGTGAGATGGATAAAATCTTGCCCCTTAACTCTGTCTCTCTCCCTACAAATGCTGCCTTGATATGCTGAGTATTTCCAGCATTTCCTGGTTTTATTTCAGATATCCAGCATCTGTAATAGTTTGCTGTTGTTTTCCCCTTCTACTTGTCCCTGGAGATGAAGTCTCTATACCTCCTTTTTTGTCCAGTGTGTCATTGCTAAGTACCCTTCTGTGTTGCACTCCTCCCCATCATTGAGAATTTGTCACATTTCTGAGATTCCCGTTACATTATTATTCACAGCTGCCACAGCAGACTTGAAATCAGTCATCTTATGAATGCTTCTCGCACCTTAGTTAAGCCTACACTTCGCAACATTCCTTCTCTTGATTGATCTTTATGCTACTGATGTAATTCACTTTCTTTTTATAGAATCATAGACTGGTTACAATGTAGCAGGAGGCCATTCGGCCCATCATGCCTGTGCCAGCTCTCGACAAGAGCAACTCAACTAGTCCCAGTGCCCCGCTTTTCCCCCTAGTCCTGCAAATTTTTTCTCTTCAGATATTTGTCCAATTCTCCTTTGAAAGCCTCGATTGAATCTGCCTCCACCACACTGTCAGGCGTTGCATTCCAGATCTGAACCACTCACCGCAGAAACAAGTTTTTCCTCCTGTCGCTGTTGCTTCTTTTGCCAATCACCTTAAATTGGTGTCCTCTCATTCTTGATCCTTCCGCCAATGGGAGCAGTTTCTTCCTCATGATTTTGAACAGCTCTATCAAATTTCCTTATAATCTTCTCTTCTCCGAGGAGAACAGCCCCAGCTTCTCCAACCTATGTAACTGAAGTTCCTCATCCCTGGAACCATTCTCATGAATCTTTTCTGCACCCTCACTAATGCTGTAACATCCTTCCTTAAAGTGTGGTGCCCAGAACTGGACACAATACTCCAGTTAACCAAACCAGTGTTTTATACAGGTTTATCATAACTTCCTTGCTTTTGTACTCTATGCCCCAACTTATAAAGCCCAGGATCCCGTATGTTTTATTAACCACTTTCTCAACCTGCTCTGCAACCTTCAATGATTTGTGCACATATACCCCCAGGTCCCTCTGCTCCTGCACCTCTTTTAGAATTGTACCCTTTAATTTATATTGCCTCTCCTCATTCTTCCTACCAAAATGAATCATTTCACACTTTTCTGCATTAAATTTTATCTGTCACTCGTCCGCCCATTCCATCAGCCTGTCTATGTTCTCTTGAAGTTTATCATTATCCTCCCCACGGTTCACAATGCTGCCAAGTATTGTGTCATCTGCAAATTTTTAAATTGTGCCCTGTACACCCAAGTCTAGATTATTACTATAGATGAACAAAAGCAGGGGTCCTAACACTGAGCCCTGGGCAACCCCACTATATACATACCCCTAGTCTGAAAAAACAACTGTTCACCACTACTCTGTTTCCTGTCACTCAGCCAATTTTGTATCCATGCTGCTACTCTCCCTTTTATTCCATGGGCTCTAACTTTGCTGACAAGCCTGTTATGTGGCACTTTATCAAATGTCTTTTGGAAGTCCATGTACACTGCATCAACAGCATTACCCTCATCAACCCTCTCTGTTACCGCATGAAAAAACTCAAGCAAGTTCGTTAAACATGATTTGCCCTTAACAAATCCATGCTGGCTTTCCTAATTAATCCACATTTGTCCAAGTGACTATTAATTTTGTCCCAAATTATTGTTTCTAAAAGCTTTCCCACCACTGAGGTTAAACTGACGAGCCTGTAGTTGCTGGGCCTGTCCTTCCACCCTTTTTTGAACAAGGGTATAACATTTGCAATTGTCTCCCATCTTACTCATTTAAATCTCCCTCCCTCAACCAAGAAAGCCAATAACAATAGATTAATGGGTCATTCATTTTGATTTGCTGTGTGTGAGACATTGTTGTGTATAATTAGCAGCAATCTTTGCCTCTATGCATACTGATGTGCATCTAAAAGAGAACACGAATACAAGAATAGCAGAGAGGTTCTGAGAAAAGGTCACTGACTCTGTTTCTCTCTCCACAGATACTGGCTGACACTTGGTCAAGTGCACATAGTTCTGGGTAGCCCCTTATGGAAAGGACATTAAAAGAATGGAAAGCGTACAGCATAGATTCACCAGGATGCTACTAGGATAAGAAACTATAGTTATGCAAAGAAATTTGAGATATTGGGACTATTTCCATCAAAGCAAAGATGGCTAAGAGAAGATTTAAGAAAGCTTTCAAAAACTATGGGCTGAAATTTATGATCCCGCCACTGCTCAAAAAGTCAACAGTCCCGCTTGTGGCGTGAGCAGATGTGCCGCTGAGATTATGTGGCAGGTGGCCATTTCGCATAATGGTGGAGGCCGTCTCCCCCAATCATGTGGCAGGGGCAGTGATGGAGATGCCATGCACGGCATCACATGATGTTCCCCCGTCCACACACAAGTCCCTCAGACTGTCAGCATAGCAGCAATGGCTGTTGTAAACCCCACTTCCCCTATGTTACTCCGGTTAGGTTACGTTCCCTTTCGTGGCACTGAGGAGTCTCGCCTCGGAGGTGCCAACTTTTCAAAGTCGCAAAACTGAAGGCACGTGAGAGTCGCACGTCAACCACAAAATTGAGGAACTTTGTTGGATCGCAGTGAATTAAATTCAAATTTATTTAAAGCAGCATTTCAATCATTTAAATGACATTGCTGTCGTGTTAGGTCGTCAGTACCACCACAGTACTTCTCCACTTCTGACAGAATTGGCACACTGTAGTATGGTGCTGGATTTCGTGGCAGATGGCTCCACAGAGGATTTACGCCCCCCCCCGCCCCCGCTCCCCCCACACCAACAAACCCGCCTCCAACAAGAGAACAAAATTCAGCCCAATGAAGAGCACTGACTGGGTGATTAGGGAAAAGCTATTTCAACAGTGACAAGGGGCAGGATTTGTTCCCGGGGAGACACATAATTTCTGGCTGGTGTGCCAGTTTATTGGCACCATCCAAGTCCTGGGCCTTTTCCTGGAGGCCGGATCGGGGGCAGAATGGCTACCCACCCACAAGTGGTGGGTAGCTTATTAAGTGGATTAAAAGGCCAATTTTAAGGCCAATGACCAGTCAGCCTGTTGGCCCCTGCAATGTCGGGAGCACGGCGGCTGCTTTGAGGTAGCCTCTCGGCAACAGACCAGGAGGCCAGAGCTCCAGGCAGGCGTTGAGGCCCCCTCCACACCTACCTAGCCACAGCTGCAGCTGCAGGCCGGCCTGTGGAGGGGTTTTCTCTCCACCGTGGTGTCTCGGCAGCCCTGGCCATTTTCTTTCTAGTTTTAAAAGTACTGAGAGGGTGCATCAAAATCCCCTCTTAATATACAGCCCCCTCCTCAATCCCCTCCCAATATACAGCCCCCTCCTCAATCCCCTCCCAATATACAGCCCCCTCCTCAATCCCCTCCCAATATACAGCCCCCTCCTCAATCCCCTCCCAATATACAGTCACCTCCTCCATCCCCTCTCAATATACAGCCCCCTCCTCCATCCCCTGCCAATATACGCCCCCTCCTCAATCCCCTCCCAATATACAGTCCCCTCCTCCATCCCCTCCCAATATACGCCCCCTCCTCAATCCCCTCCCAATATACAGCCTCCTCCTCAATCCCCTCCCAATATACAGCCCCCTCCTCAATCCCCTCTCAACATACAGCCCCTCCTCAATCCCCACCCAATATACAGCCCATCCTCAATCCCCTCTCAATATACAGCCCCCTCCTCAATCCACTCCCAATGTACAGCCCCCTCCACTATCCCCTCCCAATATACAGCCCCCTCCTCAAGCCCCTCCCAATATACAGCCCCCTCTTCCATCCCCTCCCAATGTACAGCCCCCTCTTCCATCCCCTCCCAATATACAGCCCCCTCCTCCATCCCCTCCCAATATACAGCCCCCTCTTCCATCCCCTCCCAATGTACAGCCCCTCCTCAATCCCCTCCCAATATACAGCCCCCTCCTCAATCCCCTCTCAATATACAGCCCCCACCTCAATCCCCTCCCAATATACAGCCCCTCCTCAATCCCCTCTCAACATACAGCCCCTCCTCAATCCCCACCCAATATACAGCCCATCCTCAATCCCCTCTCAATATACAGCCCCCTCCTCAATCCACTCCCAATGTACAGCCCCCTCCTCAATCCCCTCTCAATATACAGCCCCTCCTCAATCCCCTCTCAATATACAGCCCCCTCCTCAATCCCCTCCCAATATACAACCCCCTCCTCAATCCCCTCCCAATATACAGCCCCTCCTCAATCCCCTCTCAATATGCAGCCCCCCTCCTCAATCCACTCCTAATGTACAGCCCCCTCCTCAATCCCCTCCCAATATACAGCACCCTCCTCAATCCCCTCCCAATATACAGCCCCTCCTCAATCCCCTCTCAATATGCAGCCCCCCTCCTCAATCCACTCCTAATGTACAGCCCCCTCCTCAATCCCCTCTCAATATACAGCCCCCTCCTCAATCCCCTCCCAATATACAGCCCCCTCCTCAATCCCCCCTCAACATACAGCCCCCTCCTCAATCCCCTCCCAATATACAGCTCCTCCTCAATCCCCTCTCAATATACAGCCCCCACCTCAATCCCCTCTCAATGTGCAGCCCCCTCCTCAATCCCCTCCCAATATACAGCTCCTCCTCAATCCCCTCTCAATATACAGCCCCCACCTCAATCTCCTCTCAATGTACAGCCCCCTCCTCAATCCCCTCCCAATATACAGCTCCTCCTCAATCCCTCCCAATATACAGCCCCCTCCTCAATCCCCTCCCAATATACAGCTCCTCCTCAATCCCCTCTCAATATACAGCCCACTCCTCAATCCCCTCCCAATGTACAGCCCCCTCCACTATCCCCTCCCAATATACAGCCCCCTCCTCAAGCCCCTCCCAATATACAGCCCCCTCCTCAATCCCCTCCCAATATACAGCCCCTCCTCAATCCCCTCCCAATGTACAGCCCCCTCCACAATCCCCTCCCAATATACAGCCCCCTCCTCAAGCCCCTCCCAATATACAGCCCCCTCCTCAAGCCCCTCCCAATATACAGCCCCCTCCTCAATCCCCTCTCAATATACAGCCCCCTCCTCAATCCACTCCCAATGTACAGCCCCCTCCTCAATCCCCTCTCAATATACAGCCCCTCCTCAATCCCCTCTCAATATACAGCCCCTCCTCAATCCCCTCTCAATATACAGCCCCCTCCTCAATCCCCCCTCAATATACAGCCCCCTCCTCAATCCCCTCTCAATATACAGCCCCCTCCTCAATCCCCCCTCAATATACAGCCCCCTCCTCAATCCCCTCCCAATATACAGCTCCTCATCAATCCCCTCTCAATATACAGCCCCCACCTCAATCCCCTCTCAATGTGCAGCCCCGCCTTAATACTGTTGCTTGGGATTCTGTCTGTCATCTCCAGTTATTCTAATTTTGTTGCACCTTTTGCTAAACTTCACTTTTCTACCACTTTGTTGGACTACTGGAAGTCTCGTGCAAGTCACTCCTACCACTACACCGGGATTTCTTCCACTTGCATTTCCACATTGTTGCAACAATATGCATGTGGAATGTCAGATTATTAACACGGAGCTAGCTGATTTTCAATAGGTGTTCACCCCGGGTCCTTGAGCTTAAGGCAACAAGTTTTGATTTTAAACAGCAGTATAACTGCCTCTGACTGGCCAGCACCAGGCAGTGGAAGGTACAAGATAATCATTTGTGTGCTGCTGTGATCTGACGTTCAGCCTGATGTAATGAGCAGAGTTCATGAACATTGAAAGGCAACTCTACATACTTCAGAGAGTAGCTTCTTTAGTATTTCTCATTATGGCACATTCCAATCCCCACACACCCACCCTCATCCCACCTCCATTTACATTTGGGATGGTTTTTCTCTCTTTATTTTATGTGCTTAATTGTTTTTTTTTGAACCTACCAGACTGGAGACACTCAGCTGAGAGGACTCCCAGGCCGACACCAAACTCCCCTGTAGACAGGTGTCGGGAGAGATAAAGACTGCCCAGGTGTGACTCCTCCCTCTGCCACAAGACACTGCAGCCTATGCCCGGCCAATTCCAGCCCAGAGTGGCTCAGATTGGAAACTGAGCACTCCAACCTGCATTTGACCCTGCTCTGTGTGTGTGTGTGTTCTTGTTGTTGCGTGATTTGAACTGCAAGTTATTTTATGAGCAACCTTTAGTACTGTTATAACTGAACACTTTGTACATATTAGGGGGTAGTAACATGACAGAATAACTATCTGGTGCAAACAGTAGCTCGAGCAAGAGAATCTGGCTCTCCATTAAAATGGATCAAGTTTAATTGCCTGGCATGCACCATCTATATTACATCATTGCCTCTGAAGACAGTCAACTCTGGTGACTCAAACGCAAGATGCCACTACTGGCCCCAGTGACAGAGAGACCATTCTGCTGGAGGTAAAGAGCTATTGCCGGATTCTCTTGGATGCTACCTGGCATCATACTGCACTGACCTTTATGCCTGTGTATTCTTTGGATGTGGCAAGGCCAGCATTTATTGCCCATCCCTCGCTTACCTGGCAGAGGCTGAAGTGTCTGAGAACAGTGTTGCTCGGACATCTGGAGGTTGTCCTGTAGAATCTGTGGCGGACTTGGGCCCTTCTTGACCTTGCTGGTTGCTGCTGTTTGTGTCTTGGAGCCTCAGAGTCAGGTGTAGCTGCTTCTTGGGCCCACCTCCATTGGAGGCGCCTCAACATGCCAAGAGGATCCAGAAACACAGCATGGATAAGACCCATGGCAGGTGTCCTGGGGCCCTCGGCTCCCTTCCAATGCAGGGATGAGCCTGTCCTTGTGCATCCGGATGCCTGATTTGCCTCAAGAGTAAAGGTTTGTCTGCCATCTTTTCCAGCTGTGTGAGACATCACACACATTACAACATCCTTTATGATACTGTCTAATGGCCTGCTCACACACACTGCCTCTACGCTTGCAGAGTCCCCCATTTTACAGAATCGCCTTGCAGAGTACCTCTGGTAAACACATCCATCTTGTTGAGTAACCTCCCCCCCCGAATACACACATCCGCCTTGAGGAGTAACCCCCATGCAGACATCTCCCTTGTGGAGTAACCCCTATACACACCACCCCTTGTGCAGTAACCCCCATATACACAACCCCCTTGCAGACTAACCCCTATACACACATCTCCCTTGCAGAGTAACCCCCATACACACATCCCCCTTGCGGAGTAACCCCCATACACACAACCCCCTTGTGGAGGAAATCCCATACACACATCCCCCTTGTGGAGGAACCCCCATACACACAACCCCCTGGTGGAGGAACCCCCATACACACATCCCCCTTGCGGAGTAACCCCCATACACACAACCCCCTTGTGGAGTAACCCCCATACACACATTCCCCTTGCAGAGTAACCCTCATACACACCATCCCCTTGTGGAGTAACCCCCATACACACATTCCCCTTGTGGAATAACCCCCATACACACAACCCTCTTGTGGAGTAACCCCCATACACACATCTCCCTTGCAGAGTAACCCTCATACACACCATCCCCTTGTGCAGTAACCCCCATATACACAACCCCCTTGCAGACTAACCCCTATACACAGCACCCCCTTGTAGAGTAACCCCCATATACACATCCCCCTTGCGGAGTAACCCCTATACACACATCTCCCTTGCAGAGTAACCCTCATACACACAACCCCCTTGTGGAGTAACCCCCATGTACACAACCCCCTTGCAGACTAACCCCTATACACACCACCCCCTTGTGCAGTAACCCCCATACACACAACCCCCTTGTGGAGCAATCCCCATACACACCACCCCCTTGTAGAGTAACCCCCATACACACATCCCCCTTGCGGAGTAACCCCTATACACACATTTCCCTTGCAGAGTAACCCTCATACACACAACCCCCTTGTGGAGTAACCCCCATGTACACAACCCCCTTGCAGACTAACCCCTATACACAGCACCCCCTTGTAGAGTAACCCCCATACACACATCCCCCTTGCGGAGTAACCCCCATACACACATCTCCCTTGCAGAGTAACCCTCATACACACCATCCCCTTGTGCAGTAACCCCCATATACACAACCCCCTTGCAGACTAACCCCTATACACAGCACCCCCTTGTAGAGTAACCCCCATACACACATCTCCCTTGCAGAGTAACCCTCATACACACAACCCCCTTGTGGAGTAACCCCCATGTACACAACCCCCTTGCAGACTAACCCCTATACACACCACCCCCTTGTGCAGTAACCCCCATACACACAACCCCTTTGTGGAGCAATCCCCATACACACATCCCCCTTGTAGAGTAACCCCCATACACACATCCCCCTTGTAGAGTAACCTCCATAAACAAAACCCCCTTGTGGAGTAACCCCCATACACACCACCCCCTTGTAGAGTAATCCCCACATACACAACCCCCTGGTGGAGGAACCCCCATACACACATCCCCCTTGTAGAGTAACCTCCATACACACAACCCCCTTGTGGAGTAACCCCCATACACACCACCCGCTTGTAGAGTAGCTCCCATACACACATCCCCCTTGTGGAATAACCCCCATACACACAACCCCCTGGTGGAGTAACCCCCATACACACAACCCCCTTGTGGAGTAACCCCCATACACACAACCCCATTGTTCAGTAACCCCCATACACACATCCCCCTTGAAGCTTAGCCCCATACAGACGTCCCCCTTGCGGTGTAACCCCCATAAACACAACCCCCTTGTGGAGTAACCCCCATGCACACATCCCCCTTGTGGAGTAACCCCCATGCACACATCCAAAACAAAGAAACTACACTCAAAGTAGATGCTTCACAAAAAGGTCTTGGGTCATTCTGTTACAGGAAGGTAAACCAATTGCATTTGGTTCTAAAAGTTAGTCAACCATTCAGGTGGACTATTCGAACGTAGAACGAGAAACATTGGCATCAGTGTTGGATATCACCAGATTCCATATGTACCTATTAGGCAAACACTTTGTTGTTGAGACTGATCACAAACTGTTGGCAATGATTTGGCAAAATCCACTCACCAGCGTGCCACCTCGACTCCAAAGGCCATTAAGGTTTGATTGTGAGGTCTGATATAAACCTAGAAACTTTATGGTTACGTCTGACACATTGAGCAGACTACCCAACCCCCAGGAAGACAGACGATGTACCACTTGATGTCCAAATAGACAAAGTAGATGTGTAACTAGAGGTCATGTACAACATTGACCTAATGTGATTTGGACAGAACAAATGTGAAGAGCTCCAAAGAGAGACTTCCAGACATCCTATCCTCAGGGCATTATGGCAGGTCCTCATCTGGATGGCTAGATACAATGCAAGAAGTTCCCACAGACCTCAGAGCCTTTTAGCCATATCATGGCGAATTAGGAATATCAAGTGGAGTCATTGTCTAGGGCAGACAAGTATTAATACCAAAAGTGCTTCATCAAGATATCCTTACCCAATTACATTCAGGTCACATGGACATTGAACGATCAAGACGACTTGCACACGAGACAGTTTATTGGCCGAGGATCAATGCTGACGTAGAGCGAGCAGTGAGGATGTGTGGTACATGTCAGGAGCATCAGCCGAGTCAGCACAGAAAGCCACTCCATCCTCGTGTTGTTCCATCGCATCCATGGTCAAGAATAGTTACTGACTTATTTACTGTCAGTGGTGATAACTTCTGACTTATTAACAACTACTTCTCCAAATTTCCTATCATTTCAATGAGAAAGAGAATGAAAAATTCCAAGGGTGGAACCCACCATCCGTGGTTAACTAAAACAGTTAAAGATAGTATCAAAAATAAAGAAAAAGCCCTAAAGAAAAAGATGGGAGGCAAGTCAGAAAATTGGACAGAATATAAAAAACAGCTCAGAATGACTAAAAGATTGATAAGGAAGGTAAAATTAGAGAACGAGAGAAAGCTGGCTAGAAATATAAAGACAGATAGTAAGAGTTTCAATAGATATTTTAAAAAAGAAAAGAATTAACAAGGTGAGCTTGGTCCTATAGAAAGTGAGTCTGGGGAATTAATAATAGATAATAAGGAGATGGCAGATGGCAGATATTTTTCATCGGTCTTCACTATTGAGGATATAGGTAACATCCCAGTATTAGCTGTAAGTCAGGAAATGGAAGGGAGGGAGGAACTCAAGAAAATTACAATCACCAGGGAAGTAGTACTGAACAAATTGTTGGAGCTGCGGGCTGACAAGTCCCTGGGTCCTGATGGACTTCATCCTAGGGTGTTAAAAGAAGTGGCTAGTGAGATAGTTGAGTTGACAGAAAGCAGAAAACTACAGGTCTGTCTTAGGGAAAATGTTAGAAGCTATTATTAAAGACATTATAGCAGGGCATTTTGAAAAATTTAAGGTAATCAGGCAGTGTCAACGTGGTTTGTGAAAGGGAAATCATGTTTAACCAAATTATTGGAGTTCTTTGAGGGAGTTACATTTGCTGTGGATAAAGGGGAACCGGTGGATGTATTGTACTTAGATTTCCAGAAGGCATTTGATAAGGTGCCACATCAAAGGTTATTGCAGAAAATAAAAGCTCATGGTGTAGGGGCTAACATATTGGCCTGGATAGAAGATTGGCTAGCTAACAGGAAACAGAGAGTAGACATAAATGGGTCATTTTCTGGTTGGCAAGATGTAATGAGTGGTGTGCCACAGGAATCTGTGCTGGAGCCTCAACCTTTTACAATTTATATAAATGACTTAGATGAAGGGACCGAAGATATGGTTGCTAAATTTGCTGATGACACAAAGATAAGTAGAAAGGTAACTTGTGAAGAGGACATAAGGGGGCTACAAAGGTATATAGATTGGTTAAGTGAATGGGCAAAGACCTGGCAAATGAAGTATAATGTGGGAAAGTGTGAAATTGTCCACTTTGGCAGGAAGAATAAAAAAGAAGCATATTATTTAAATGGAGAGAGATTGCAGAGCTCTGAGATGCAGCGGTATCTGGGTGTCCTAATGCATGAATCGCAAAAGGTTAGTATGCAGGTATTGCACGTAATTAGAAAAGCTAATAGAATGTTATCGTTTATCACAAGGGGAATTGAATACAAAAGTAGGGAGGTTATGCTTCAGCTATACAGGGCACATCTAGAGTACTGTGTACAGTACTGGTCTCCTTATTTAAGGAAGGATGTAAATGTGTTGGAGGCAGTACAGAGAAGGTTTACTAGACTAATACCTGGAATGGGCGGGCTGTCTTATGAGGAAAGATTGCACAGACTAGGCTTGTATGTGCTGGAATTTGGAAGAGTAGGAGGCAGGCGACTTGTTTGAAACATATTTGACCTTGGATAGTGTGGAGATGACGTAACGTGATTTGCAACCCACTTTGAGCACATGGCTTGAAATGGCTAACGGGTGTACTGTGGACCATTATTCAACACTATCTCCTGAGGTGTCATGACAGGGTGGATGTGGAAAGGATGTTTCCCCTTGTGGGAGAATCTAGAACTGGAGGTCACTGTTTAAAAATAAGGGGTCGCCCATTTAAGACAGAGCTGAGGAGGATATTTTCTCTCAGAGGGTAACTTTGGAATTCTCTTCCTCAAAAGGGAGTGGAAGCAGAGTCTTTGAACATGTTTAAGGCAGAGGTAGATAGATACTTGATAAGCAAGGGGGTGAAAGGTTATTGGGGGTAGGTGGAAATGTGGAGTAATCAGTTCAGCCATGAACTTATTGAATGGCGGAGCAGGCTCGAGGGGCCGAGTGGCCTACTCCTGCTCCTAATTCGTATATTCATATTCGCCAACTGCAGAATACATCAAGTGCATTGGTAGCAAACACGATGGTGGAAATTTTCAGTCTTTTTGGTTCCCCTAGGAGATAGTGTTGGATAATGGTCCGCAGTAAGCCATTTCAAGCCACGTGCTCAAAGTGGGTTGCAAATCAAGTTATGTCATCTCCACACTATCCAAGGTCAAATGGATTAGCAGAAAGGATGGAGTAGATGGTAAAGTCACGAATCCTGAAATGTAAAGAGACTAATCAAGGCATTCAAATAGCAATATTGCACCTATGAGCAACACCACTAGATACAGGATTACCATCCCCAGCAGAGATCATGCTCAGAAGGCAAGTCAGGATAACTCTCCTGAGTCATCATCTGATCGGATCATCGTTAGTCCAAGATCAATTATTGGCAAGACAAGAGAAAATGAAAATCGCACATGACAAACATGCAGGTGTGAAGTTGCCTCCTCTACAGGCAGGACAGAAGGGAAGAGTGATCCACCCACAAGAGAAGACTTGGTTCCCTGCGGAAGAGTGAAAGATCTTTAATGAGCCACGGTCATATGAGGTAGCCACCCCAAATGGAACGACTTTAAGGAGGAATAGATGTCAACTGAGAGAGTTATCCAACAGCATCATACCTAACACTCGTGTAGCATCAAGAACAAATTCACATTTAAGTTCCGAGAAAGGAGTTAAGGAAGATAACACGTACAACACTCACGTACAAGATAATTGTCAGTCTAGACCTATGAGTCAAGAGAAAAGAATTGACAATTCCAGATCTCAGCAAAATTTCACTGTTACCAGATCAGGTCGAGTCAGCAGACCACCTGTAGGTTTCAGAGACACTTGAATAACTAATGTGAAAGCCCATATATGTGTAAATACTGTTCACAGTTATCCTATTTCATTATATACATAGCTTGTAACTCAGGAAACTTTTCTACTTGAGGAAAAGGAGAAGTTGTGGTATTGTTTTAACTACTTTAATACTAGTTAACATACTACTGAATACATAAATAGTTTAGTATACATCATCACAGGAAATGATGCAAGTTAGCATGTGATACAGTAATTGGAGTATTGTTAGTCAGCAGGTAGCACAGGTATTGAAGAGCTCTCCTGGAATTCTGTTATTCTTTAATAAAGGATCCTTTGTTTAGTTTACCAATCATTATCATAGTGTTTGATACGTTTGTGTTAAGAACCAAAAAACAACAGAGATGTGCTTGTATTTTGTCATCACAGTTTCTACACCCCTATGCCTCACTAGATAGATGCACCGCCCAGAGTGGACCTGAACACATCAGGTTTGATCTGTATTGTATTAGGTGGCCTCAGCCCTCGAGATATTCGGGATACACCAATTGGGTTCAGTACCCCAAGGCGAGGAAGGGGGAAAAAAATCAACCCAGCTTTCTGTGCCTGATTGCTGCCCAATGATCAACCATTACAAGACATTCAAAGGGGAACTAGATTGAAAAGGAAGAATGTACAGGGTTATCGGGAGAAGGCAGGGGAATGCACTAAGTGAATTGCACACTCGGAGAGCTGTTGCAGACATGATGGGCGGAATGGCCTCCTTCTATGCTGTAACAGTTCTGTGATTTCTGTGATAAAATTAAGCTCATCCATATTCTAAGGTCCCGTTCACCCATCACATACACATACATTTTTAAAAACGGTTAACCGGGGAAAAAGGATTTTTGGCTTACAGGCCTAAGCTGGCCCCCAGCTTCTTTTTTAAAATTTTGATCATTTAAAATCCCTCCATGTCTTTGCTCCTCCTACCCCTAGCCCTACAACCCTCTGAGATTCTGCATTCGTCCAACTCTGTCTTGTTGTCCAATTCTCACTTCTTTCACTCCACTATTGGCCTTGAGTTGCCTGGGCCCCAAGTTCTGGAGTTCCCTCCCTCAACCTCCCTCTCCTCCTTTAAGCTGCTCCTTACAATTCACCTTGTTATGACCAAGGCAGGAGTAATGCACTGTACATTCAGTCCCACTACTCCACAGGTCACACCATATCAAGAAATTTTTTCACCTACCAAAGAATAGCCAAATTAGACACTTTATTTGTCCCCCAGAATAAAGCACACCAAACCAGGTTTCTTTAAACAACAACATTAACTATTTATTAGAAAAGAAATAATAGATCTTAACTAGTAACAAAATAAATCTATATATATATGAGAAACTCCTTAATTCCATGCACATACACATACATTCAGAAAAAAAAACGGTTAACTGGGGAAAAAGGATTTTGGCTTACAGCTGTTTCTTAGGAATAGAAGGAGTAATAAAAATAATTGAGTTTATCATGTTCTGGTAGGATGTTTTCGGTACAGTGAGGTGTCCCAGAGTCAAATAGTCAGATGCCAATTGACGTCTCTCCAGGCAAGGTTGATGAACAGTCTGTGATGGGTAGGCTTTCACAGCAATTTAACTGCAGTAGGAGTCACATAGATCTTCCATCAGGGGTGTAGCAACAGGTCTGCTTAGGTCAGCATTAGTCCAGCAGTAGAAGAATTCTTCAGATTTCAGGATTTCTTAATACACAGGAGGTAACAGGAATCCCACTGGATGCAGGAATTCTTTAGAGACAGGAGGCATCAGGAATCTGCCACCTTTCAAATGCAGGATTCCTTTTCAAAAGAATTAAGTTTCCTTTACCGAGAGAGGTAACACTATTCTGGGTCTTCCTCTCTTGCTGCAGGCAGGTCATAGCAAAGATTTCAAATGCCTGCTCTTTGTCCAACTCACTGGCTTTTTAAAGAGTCCAAAGTGAAAACAAATCCTTCCTGAACATGGTCACATGTCCAGACACAGTGTCTCTTGTCATTCAAAAAAAACTGCTCTGAGGAAGGCCAAACATCTGTAGTTTCCTTGAAATTACTGGCTTTCCTGTCCTTGTACAAGTTCAACTTCCTTTCAAAGCACCTATAAAGTTCAACTTTTGTTTTAAACTTCCTTTCAAAACATTGCAGGAATTCCAATTATTTGCAGATGTCTTCCACAGAGCAAACATCTTTTTCTCAGTTTTTAAAACACACAGAATTCCAAGTTCTGAGTACAAAAAGAAAGGATGTAATTGCACGAAAGAGGGTGCAGAGGAGATTTATGAAGATGTTGCTAGGACTGGAAAAATGCAGCTATGAGGAAAGATTGGATAGGCTGGGGTTGTTCTCCTTAGAACAGAGAAGACTGAGGGGAGAGCTGATTGAAATGTACAAAATTTTGAGGGGCCTGGGTAGAGTGGAAGTGAAGGGTCTATTCACCTTAGCAGAGGGGTCAGTGATGAGGGGGCATAGATTTAAAGTGATTGGTAGAAAAATTAGAGGGGAGATGAGAAAAAGTTTTATCACCCAGAGGTTGGTGGGGGTCTGGAACTCACCGCCTGAAAGGGTAGTTGAGGCAGAAACACTCAACTCATTCTAAAGGAGTCTGGATATGTACCTCAAGTGCCGTAATCTGCAGGGAAGGGGGCTGTAAGGGGATGGGGGAGGGTGCAGGTGGGATTAAAATAGGTGGATCATTTTTTGGCCGGCACAGACACGATAGGCCAAGTGGCCTCTTTCTGTGCCTTACACATTCTATGATAAATAAAACCTCTTGTAACAACCTCTTTGATCAAACTATTGGTTACCTGTCCTATTGTTTCCTTCTTTTGGCTCAGTGTCATTTCCTTGTCTGAGTATGCTCCTGTTAATCTCCTGGGAATGCTTTACTACGTTAAAATTGTATAAATGTAAGTTCTTGTTGGTGATCAGTATTAGAAAGAGCACGTATGTGGATATTGGTTACTTTGACTCAGACACTGTTGAAAAGCCTGTCGACACTTGATGCGTGAGCTCAGATTTGCAGCATAGGCACTCCGATTAGATATCAAAGGATGAAAAAAAATGGGGAAAACAAAACTAAAAAAAACTACAATTTGCAAAAACGATATTGTTTATATTTTGCCAGAACCTCTTAACAATACCTCTTGTATTGTGATGTCTGCTTTATTAAACTATCTGCATATCTCAATGTGCCAGTTGTTTTCTTGATGTAAAAAGAAATCTCATCTTCTCCTATACAGTAACATCTTCAACTTGGGGACCTGATGTTTATTCAGTATATTCTCAACATGCACGTGTCTGGCCTTCTGTTGTAGTGATATGAATAGTCTGAGTATTCTGGGACTATTCTAGCCCTTGGGCTGATTAAAATCAGCTCCATGCCCCTATTTTTAGGTAAGAATTTTCTGTTTAGACACAATAATAAAGCATAACAAGATCACATCAGCTTTGAGGAGAATGCAGGGTTGTGAATGTTCATTGTTGTTTTAATGTGACCTCAAAAATGGATATACAGGCTGACAGTAAAAGAGCCCACAGTTCTATCTTGAAGAAGAGAAGGGCAGTCATCCCTGGTGTTCTGCCCAATATCCCTCAAAGCAACATCACTAAAATAGGTTATCTGGTCATTAGCACATTGCTTGCTGTGGGCAATTGGCTGCTGCATTTCCTACATGACAACAGTGACTATGCTTCAAAAGTACTTCATTGGCTGTAAAGTGCTTTGGGGCCTCTTGTGGTTGTGAAAGGCACTATATAAATGCAAGTCTTCTTCTTCAAGGGTACACTGATGGTGAGCAAGTGGGTAATATGTGAGTCTCACTGCTGCATTTGGAAACTCATCCTTATGGTTTTTATGTCCACAGTTCCAGAATCATATGTGAGCTGTAACCAGAGATTATCTCATGGGTGGCCACATGGCATGATAAATTCTCCTCGTGTGAGTGGTAAAGTCATAATAGGGTTAGGGGCAATCTCAACAGCTTCTCACGATGATATATCTTCATTTTAAACCAATAATGCAAATATTTTCAAATAAAAATATATGAATTTTTGTGAGTATTTTTGTAGTTTTTCATGATGTGACATCCAGTGATGAAACATGGCCTGAACCAGTCATTGAGAGGGGAGAAGCTGGAAGAACACCTGAATTTTTGGAATTGAAAATGGCCTAACAGCAGAATTTTGATCTCAGTATTCCTGATGGACAAAACTTTATACAATGATCCTTTGATTTATACTTTTTTTGCTGTAGCTAAGCACTGGAAGTTCCATAAATTTACTCACTGTAGCTCTCCAGGTCTTGTTTCTGATCAGAATGCTCTACCACTGTCCTATATAACATATAAAAGCCTCCTTTTTAAAATCTGTACTTGAGAACTCTAATAGATTTTCCACTTTGGATACTGTTGGGGGAGATAGCTTCTCAGGGGAATGCAGCAAGAGCCAAGTCTGTGGCATCACAGGTGGCTCAGCTGCACAGGAAGGGAGGGAAAGGAGTGGAAGAGCTATAGTGATAGGGAATTCTATCGTAAGGGGTACAGATAGGCTTTTTTATGGCCGCAACCAGGACTCCAGGGTGGTATGTTGCCTCCGCGGTGCTCAGGTCAAGGATGTCACCAGGACATTCTGAAGGGGGAGGGTGAACAGTCAGAGCTCGTGGTTCACATTGGTACCAACGACATAGGTAGAAAGAGGGAGGAAGTCCTGCAACAAGTATTTAGGGAGCTAGGTAGCAGACTAAAAAGCAGGATCTCAAAGGTTGTAATCTCTGGAACACTCCTGGTGCCACGTGCCAGTGAGTATAGGAATAAGTAGATAGAGCAGATGAATGCATGGCTGAAAAGATAGTGCAGGAGGGAAGGCTTTAGTTTCCTGAATCACTGGGTCTGCTTCTGGCGAAGGTGGGATCTGTACAGTTCGGACGGGTTGCACCTGAACCGGAACGGGTCCAACATCCTTGCTGGGAGGTTTGCTAGTGCTGTTGGTGGGGTGGGGGGGGGGGGGGGGGGGGATGTGGGGGTTTAAACTAATTTGGCAGGGCGATGGGATACAGAGTGGCGGTAAAGTAAGGGGTGATGCACAGTCAAATATAGAAGAGAAACTGCGTCAGTCTGGAAGGCAGAGCAAATATAGACCTGTTAAGTCACAAGCGAATAATGCAAGGCTGGATTGCATCTATTTTAATGCAAGGAGTCTTATAATTAAGGCAGATGAATTGAGGAGGTTGATTAACACATAGGAATATGATATTATCGCTATCACAGAGACATGGTTGAGGAAGGGCAGGACTGGCAGCTCAATATTCCAGGGTATAGAATCTTCAGGCGTGACGAGGGTTGGGGTGGGGGGGGTTGGTGCGGTGGGATGTAAAAGAGGTGGTGGTATTGCACTATTGATCAAGGAGTCAATTCTGCAATAAGGAGGGATGATATCTTAGAAGCTTCCTCAACTGAAGCCATATGGGTAGAACTTAAAAACAAAAAGGCAGCAATCACTTTGCTGGGTGTCATAGAGTCGTAGAGTTATACAGCACAGAAACAGGCCCTTTGGCCCATCGTGTCTGTGCCGGCCATAAACACCAACCTATTCTAATCTCATTTTCCAGCACTTGGCCCATAGCCTTGTATGTTATGGCGTTTCAAGTGCTCATCTAAATACTTCTTAAATGTTGTGAGGGTTCCTGCCTCTACCACCCCTTCAGGCAGTGTGTTCCAGATTCCAAACACCCTCTGGGTGAAGAAATTTTTCCTCAAATGCCCTCTAACTCTTCTGCCCCTAACCTTAAATCTATGCCCCCTAGTATTGACCCCTCTGCTAAGGGAAATAGTTTCTTCCTATCTATCCTATCAATGCCCCTCATGATTTTGTATACGTCAATCAGTTCCCCCCTCATCCTTCTCTGCTCTAAGGAAATCAACCCCAGCCTATCCAGTCTGTCTTCATCGCTGAAATGCTCCAGCCCAGGCAACATCCTGATGAATCTCCTCTGCACCCTCTCCAGTGCAATCACATCCTTCCTATAGTGTGGTGACCAGACCGTACACAGTACTCCAGCTGTGGTCTAACTAGCATTTTATACAGCTCCATCATAACCTCCCTGCTCTTATATTCTATGCCTCGGCTAATAAAGGCAAGTAACTCATATGCCTTCCTAATCACTTTATCTACCTGTGCTGCTGCCTTCAGTGATCTATGGACAAGTATACCAAGGTCCCTCTGACCCTCTGTACTTCCTAGGGTCCTACCATCCATTGTATATTCCCTTGCCTTGTTAGTCCTTCCAAAATGCATCGCCTCACACTTCTCAGGATTAAATTCCATTTGCCACAGCTCTGTCCATCTTTCCAGCCCATCCATATGGTCCTGTAATCAATGCTTTCCTCCTCACTATTTACGACATCAACAATTTTTGTGTCATCTGCGAACTTACTGATCATACCTCCTATATTCACGTCTAAATCATTAATGTACACGACAAATAGCAAGGGTCCCAGCAGCGATCCCTGCGGTACACTACTTGTCACAGGCTTCCATTCACAAAAACAACCCTCGACCATTACCCGCCTCCTGACACTAAGCCAATTCTGGATCCAATTTGCCAAATTGCCCTGGATACCATGGGCTCTTACCTTCTTAACCAATTTCTCATGCGGGGCCTTATCAAAAGCCTTACTGAAGTCCATGTAGACTACATCAACTGCTTTACCCTCATCTGCACACCAAGTCACCTCCTCGAAAAATTCAATCAAATTTGTTAGACACGATCTCCCCCTGACAAAGCCATGCTGACTATTCTTAATTAATCCCTGCCTCTCCAAGTGGAAATTAATCCTGTCCATCAGAATTTTTTCCAATAGTTTCCCTACCACTGATGTTAGACTCACTGGCCTGTAATTACCTGGTTTATCCCTGCTACCCTTTTTGAATAATGGTACCACATTCGCTGTCCTCCAGTCCTCTGGTACCTCTCCTATGGCCAGAGAGGGTAAGGAAATTTGTGTCAGAGCCCCTGCTATCTCCTCCTTTGTCTCACATAACAGCCTGGGATACATCTCATCTGGGCCTGGGGATATATCCACTTTTAAACCGGTCAAACTGCTAATACTTCCTCCCTTTCAATGCTAATTTGTTCAAGTATATCAAAATCCCTTTCCCTGATCTCTACACCTACATCGTCCTTCTCCATAGTGAACACAGATGACAAGTAATCATTTAAAATCTCACCTACATCCTCCGGCTCCACACACAGATTGCCACTTTGGTCCCTAATGGGCCCTACTCTTTTCCTGGTTATCCTCTTGCCCTTAATATATTTATAAAATGCCTTGGGATTTCCTTTCTCTTGCCAGCCAGTGTTTTTTCATGTCCTCTCTTCGCTCTCCTAATTACTTTTTTAAGCACCTCCCTGCTACACTTTAAGAGGGTAGAATGGGAGCAGATGGCCATGGATAGAGTTGAACAGCAAGGGAGCTTCCTAGGGAGCTTACAACCCAGGAGCCATCTTGGGCAACAACATAGTTATAAAGAGAGATGAGGTCCTGCAACAAGAATTTAGGGAGCTAGGTAGCAGATTAAAAAGCAGGAGCTCAAAGGTTGTAATCTCTGGAACACTCCGGTGCCACATGCTAGTGAGTCTAAGAATAGGCAGATAGAGCAGATGAATGTGTGGCTGAAAAGATAGTGCAGGAGGGAAGGCTTTAGTTTCCTGCATCACTGGGTCTGTTTCTGGCGAAGGTGGGACCTGTATCGGTCGGACGGGTTGCACCTGAACCGGAACGGGTCCAACATCCTTGCTCAGCATGATAGAGCCACCTTCAAATGGTTCGGAACGCATACTGTCCATCCGACTGCTCACCGCCTCTGGTCCAGTACACCTACTCAGCATCTATGCTCCAACAATCTGCTCCCCAGCTGAAGCTAAAGACCAGTTCTACGAGGAACTCCATAATATCATTAGTAGCATCCCCAACACCGAACACCTATTCCTGCTGGGGGACTTTAATGCCAGGGTTGGGCCGACCATGACTCATGACCCTCCTGCCTTGGGCGCTATGGCATTGGAAGGATGAATGAGAATGGACAGAGACTGCTTGAGTTGTGTACCTATCGTAACCTCTGCATCACCAACTCGTTCTTTCATACTAAACCCTGTCACCAGGTTTCTTGGAGGCGCCCAAGATTACGTCATCGGCACCAGCTGGACCTCATCGTCACAAGGCGAGCCTCCTTAAACAGTGTTCAAATCACACGCAGTTTTCACAGTGCGGACTGCGACATTGACCACTCCCTGGTGTGCAGCAAGGTTAGACTCAAACCAAAGAAGCTGCATCACACCAAGCAGAAGGGCCACCCGCGCATCAACACGAGCAGAATTTCTCATCCACAGCTGTTACAAAAATTTCTAAGTTCACTTGTAAAAGCTCTTCAAAACACTCCCACAGGGGTTGCTGAGACCAAGTGGGCCCACATCAGAGACGCCATCTATGAGTCAGCTTTGACCACCTCCGGCAAACATACGAAGAGGAATGAAGACTGGTTTAAATCTCATATCGAAGAGCTGGAACCTGTCATAGCCGCAAAGTGCATTGCACTGTTGAACTACAAGAAAGCCCCCAGCGAGTTAACATCCGTAGCACTTAAAGCAGACAGAAGCACTGCACAAAGAACAGCCAGGCGCTGCGCAAATGATTACTGGCAACACCTATGCAGTCATATTCAGCTGGCCTCAGACACCGGAAACATCAGAGGAATGTATGATGGCACTAAGAGAGCTTTTGGGCCAACCATCAAGAAGATCGCCCCCCTCAAATCTAAATCAGGGAACACAATCACTGACCAACGCAAGCAAATGGACCGCTGTGTTGAGCACTACCTAGAACTGTACTCCAGGGAGAATGTTGTCACTGAGACTGCCCTCAATGCAGCCCAGCCTCTACCAGTCATGGATGAGCTGGACGTACAGCCAACAAAATCGGAACTCAGTGATGCCATTGATTCTCTAGCCAGCGGAAAAGCCCCTGGGAAGGACAGCATTACCCCTGAAATAATCAAGAGTGCCAAGCCTGCTATACTCTCAGCACTACATGAACTGCTTTGCCTGTGCTGGGACGAGGGAGCAGTACCTCAGGACATGCGCGATGCCAATATCATCACCCTCTATAAAAACAAAGGTGACCGCGGTGGCTGCAACAACTACCGTGGAATCTCCCTGCTCAGCATAGTGGGGAAAGTCTTTGCTCGAGTCGCTTTGAACAGGCTCCAGAAGCTGGCCGTGCGCGTCTACCCTGAGGCACAGTGAGGCTTTTGTGCAGAGAGATCGACCATTGATATGCTGTTCTCCCTTCGTCAGATACAGGAGAAATGCCGCGAACAACAGATGCCCCTCTACATTGCTTTCATTGATCTCACCAAAGCCTTTGACCTCGTCAGCAGACGTGGTCTCTTCAGACTACAAGAAAAGATCGGATGTCCACCAAAGCTACTAAGTATCATCACCTCATTCCATGACAATATGAAAGGCACAATTCAACATGGTGGCTCCTCATCAGACCCCTTTCCTATCCTGAGTGGCGTGAAACAGGGCTGTGTTCTCGCACCTACACTGTTTGGGATTTTCTTCTCCCTGCTGCTCTCACATGCGTTCAAGTCTTCAGAAGAAGGAATTTTCCTCCACACAAGATCAGGGGGCAGGTTGTTCAACCTTGCCCGTCTTAGAGCGAAGACCAAAGTACGGAAAGTCCTCATCAGGGAACTCCTCTTTGCTGACGATGCTGCTTTAACATCTCACACTGAAGAGTGTCTGCAGAGTCTCATCAACAGATTTGCGGCTGCCTGCGACGAATTTGGCCTAACCATCAGCCTCAAGAAAACGAACATCATGGGGCAGGACGTCAGAAATGCTCCATCCATCAAAATCGGCAACCATGCTCTGGAAGTGGTTCAAGAGTTCACCTACCTAGGCTCAACTATCACCAGTAACCCGTCTCTAGATGCAGAAATCAACAAGCGCATGGGAAAGGCTTCCACTGCTATGTCCAGACTGGCCAAGAGAGTGTGGGAAAATGGCGCACTGACACGGAACACAAAAGTCCGAGTGTATCAAGCCTGTGTCCTCAGTACCTTGCTCTATGGCAGCGAGGCCTGGACAACGTATGTCAGCCAAGAGCGACATCTCAATTCATTCCATCTTCGCTGCCTCCGGAGAATACTTGGCATCAGGTGGCAGGACCGTATCTCCAACACAGAAGTCCTCGAGGTGGCCAACATCCCCAGCTTATACACACTACTGAGTCAGCGGCGCTTGAGATGGCTTGGCCATGTGAGCTGCATGGAAGATGGCAGGATCCCCAAAAACACATTGTACAGCGAGCTCGCCACTGGTATCAGACCCACCGGCCGTCCATGTCTTCGCTTTAAAGATGTCTGCAAACGCGACATGACGTCCTGTGACATTGATCACAAGTCGTGGGAGTCAGTTTCCAGCGATCGCCAGAACTGGCGGGCAACCATAAAGGCGGGGCTAAAGTGTAGCGAGTCGCAGAGACTTAGCAGTTGGCAGGAAAAAAGACAGAAGCGCAAGGGGAGAGCCAACTGTGTAACAGCCCCAACAAACAAATTGTTTCTGCAGCACCTGTGGAAGAGTCTGTCACTCTAGAATTGGCCTTTATAGCCACTCCAGGCACTGCTCCACAAACCACTGACCACCTCCAGGCACTTACCCATTGTCTCTCGAGACAAGGAGGCCAAAGAAGAAGAATGTGTTTGTAACAAAGCATACCACGAGCTCTGACTGTTCACCCTCCCCCTTCAGAATGTACTGCAGCCACTCCATGACATCCTTGACCCTAGCACCGCAGAGGCAACATACCATTCTGGAATCATGTTTGTGGCCACATAAATGCCTATCTGTACCCCTTACGATAGAATCCCCTATCACTATAGCTCTCCCATTATTCTTCCTCCCCTCCTGTGCAGCTGAGCCACCCTTGGTGCCACAGACTTGGCTCTTGATGCATTCCCCTGAGAAGCCATCTCCCCCAACAGTATCCAAAGTGGAAAATCTGTTAGATAGGGAGATGGACAAAGGGGACTCCTGCACTACTTGTCTAGTTCTTCTACTCTGCCTGGCGGTCACCCATTCCCTTTCTGCCTGAGCAGTCTTTACCTGCGGTGTGACTTACTATCCACGATGATCTCAGCCTCGCGGTTGCTCCACAGTGTCTCCAGCTGCCGGTCCAGATCTGAAACGTGGATTTCGAGTAGCTGCAGCTGGAGACACTTCCTGCACACGTGTTCACCCTGGACACTGGAAGTGTCCCTGATTTCCCACATTGCACAGGAGGAGCACTCCATGCTGCCGAGCTGCCCTGCCATGACTTACCCTTAATTTACTCCCTTAAATTACCCAAAAATTAGACTATTTACACCAGGGATCTTGATTCCCTAAAAAAAATACTACCTACTATATTACATAAAACTGTAGACCTTTCTCTTTACTTTGGTCACTTGCCCAGCTATTTCGAGTTATTCCCTAACAGCAGTTACTCACCAACCAATCACCCTGCAGCTTTCCTGTGATGTCACTGTTGACTTTTTTCTTCTTTTTTTCAAAAATCTGGCGCCCCTGGACTCAGTTCGAGACGTTCCCACACAGATCCGACTGCTCTCCACTCCCGGAAGGTAAGTCAAAGAGAAGGGAGTGTACTACAGGCCTCCGAAGAGTCAGGGAGTGATAGAGGAGCAGATATGTAGGCAAATCTCAGAGAGGTGTAAAAATAATAGGGTAATAATAGTAGGGGATTTCAACTTTCCCAATATTAACTGGGATAGTCTTAGTGCACAAGGCTTAAAGGGGGCAGAATTCTGAAAATGCATCCAGGAGAGTTTTTTGAGCCAGCACGTAGAAAGGCCTACAAGAGAAGGGGCGGTAGGACCTAATTATAGGGAATGAAGCCGGACAAGTGGTAGAAGTGTCAGTGGGGGAGCATTTCGGGGATAGTGACCATAACTGTACGATTTAGGGCAGTTATGGAAAAGGACAAAGATGGACCAGAAATGAAGGTACTGAATTGGGGGAAGGCCGATTTCAATATGATAAAACAATATCTGGTCAAAGTGCACTCGGAGCAGCTACATGGCGGAAAGCCTACATCAGACCAGTGGGATTCATTCAAAAAGGAAATAGTGAGAGTTGAGGGCCAACATGTTCCCATAAAGGTGAAGGGTAGGACCAACAAGTTTAAGGTACCCTGGATGTCAAGGGATATAGAGCATTGGATAAGGAAGAAAAAGGACGCTAATGCAGATTCAGAGCGCTGAAAACAACGGAGGCCCTAGAGGATCATAGAAAGTGTAGTGGGGGGGGGGGTTCTTAAAAAAGTAAATAGGAGAATGAAGAGGGGGCATGAAAAAACACTGGCCAGCAAGATAAAGGAAAATCCCAAGGCGTTTTATAAGTATGTTAAGGGCAAGAGGATAACCAGGGAAAGAGTAGGGCCCATTAGGGACCAAAGTGGCAATCTGTGTGTGGAGCCGGAGGATGTAGGTGAGATTTTAAATGATTACTTGTCATCTGTGTTCACTATGGAGAAGGACGATGCAGGTGTAGAGATCAGGGAGGGGGTTTTGATATACTTGAACAAATTAGCATCGAAAGGGATAAATCCCCAGACCCAGATGCGATGTGTCCCAGGCTGTTATGTGAGGCAAGGGTGGAGATTGCAGGGGCTCTGACACAAATTTTCATATCCTCTCTGGCCACAGGAAAGGTGCCAGAGGACTGGAGGGCAGCGAATGTGGTACCATTGTTCAAGAAGGGTAGCAGGGATAAACAAGGGATAAACAAAGCAGGCCAGTGATTCTAACATCAGTGGTAGGGAAACTATTGGAAAAAATTCTGACGGACAGGATTAATCTCCACTTGGAGAGGCAGGGATTAATCAAGGATAGTCAGCATGGCTTTGTCAGGGGGAGATTATGTCTAACAAATTTGAATTTTTTGAGGAGTTGACTAGGTGTGTAGATGAGGGTAAAGCAGTTGATGTAGTCTACATGGACTTCAGTAAGGCTTTTGATAAGGTCCCACATGGGAGATTGGTTAAGAAGGTAAGAGCCCATGGGATCCAGGGCAATTTGGCAAATTGGATCCAAAATTGGCTAGTGGCAGGAGGCAGAGAGTGATGGTCGAGGGTTGTTTTTGCGAATGGAAGCCTGTGACCAGTAGTGTACCGCAGGGATTGGTGCTGGGACCCTTGCTATTGGTCGTGTACATTAATGATTTAGATGTAACTATCGGAGGTATGGTCAGTAAGTTCGCTGATGACACAAAAATTGTTGATGTCATAAATAGTGAGGAGGAAAGCCTTAGATTACAGGACGATATAGTTGGGCTGGTAAAATGGGCAGAGCAGTGGCAAATGGAATTTAATCCTGAGAAGTATGAGGTGATGCATTTTGGGAGGACTAACAAGGCAAGGGAATATACAATGGATGGTAGGACCCTAGGAACTACAAAGGGTCAGAGGGATCTTGGTGTACTTGTCCCATAGATCACTGAAGGCAGCAGTGCAGGTAGATAAGGTGGTTAGGAAGGCATATGGGATACTTGCCTTTATTAGCCGAGGCATAGAATATAAGAGCAGGGAGGTTAGGATGGAGCTGTATAAAACGCTAGTTAGGCAACAGCTGGAGTACTGTGTACAGTTCTGGACACCACACTATAGGAAGGATGTGATTGCACTGGAGAGGGTGCAGAGGGAATTCACCAGGATGTTGCCTGGGCTGGAGCATTTCAGCTATGAAGGCAGACTGGATAGGCTAGGGTTGTTTTCCTTGGAGCAGAGAAGGCTGAGCGGGGACCTGATTGAGGTATACAAAATTATGAGGGCATAGATAGGAAGAAACTTTTTCCCTCAGCGGAGGGGTCAATAACCAGGGGGCATAGCTTTAAGGTAAGGGGCAAGAGGTTTAGAGGGGATTCGAGAAAAAAAATTTCACCCAGAGGGTGTTTGGAATCTGGAACACACTGCCTGAAGGGGTGGTAGAGGCAGGAACCCTCACAACATTTAAGAAGTATTTAGATGAGCACTTGCAACGCCATAGCATAGAAGGCTGCGGGCCAAGTGCTGGAAAATGGGATTAGAATAGATAGGTGCTTGATGTCCACCACGGACACGATGAACCGAAGGGCCAGTTTCTGTGCTGTGTAACTCTATGACTCTAAGAGATGTGAGTGATACTGAATAGACCAGATTTTGATTGTCCATTGCTAGTTTCCCTGAGAAAATGTTGGTGTGCCTTCTTCTTGGACTGCTGTAGTCTTTGGGGTGAAGGTATTAGGTGAGCAATTCTAGGACACTACCCTATGAGGATGATGTGTAACTTGGAGGGGAACCGGGAGGTGATGGTGGTTCCATAACATTGTTGCTCTTGTCCTTCTTGGTGGTAGAGATTGCAGGAAAAGGAAGTGCCATCAAAGTAACCTTGGTGAGTTGCTGCAGTACATCCTGTAGATCATACATAATGCCCTGGAGATTGGCATGTGGGTGTCAACAGGAGCAACAATCAAGTGAACTTTTCTGGCATAGATGGTTGTGAGCTTCTGGAATCTTGTTGCGGCTGCAGCCATTCAGGCAAGTGTTGAATATTCCAAAGCTTGACTTGAGTTTCTTTGAAGAGGGTTGAGGAGTCAAATTACTCATTTCAGAATGCTCAGCCTCTGCCTTACTCTCGATAGGCTGGTCCAGTTAAGCGTCTGGTCAATGGGAAGGTCTGGGCTAATGGGAAGATTCTTGGTAGTGTAGATGAACAGAGAGATCTTGGTGTCCAGGTGCATAAATCCCTGAAAGTTGCTACCCAGGTTAATAGGGCTGTTTAGAAGGCATATGGTGTGTTAGCTTTTATTAGTAGGGGGATCGAGTTTCGGAGCCACGAGGTCATGCTGCAGCTGTACAAAACTCTGGTGAGACCGCACCTGGAGTATTGCGTGCAGTTCTGGTCACCGCATTATAGGAAGGATGTGGAAGCTATGGAAAGGGTGCAGAGGAGATTTACTAGGATGTTGCCTGGTATGGAGGGAAGGTCTTACGAGGAAAGGCTGAGGGACTTGAGGTTGTTTTCGTTGGAGAGAAGGAGGAGGAGAGGTGACTTAATAGAGACATATAAGATAATCAGAGGGTTAGATAGGGTGGATAGTGAGCGTCTTTTTCCTCGGATGGTGATGGCAAACACGAGGGGACATAGCTTCAAGTTGAGGGGTGATAGATATAGGACAGATGTGAGAGGTAGTTTCTTTACTCAGAGAGTAGTAAGGGCGTGGAACGCCCTGCCTGCAGCAGTAGCAGATTCGCCAACTTTAAGGGCATTTAAGTGGTCATTGGATAGACATATGGATGAAAATGGAATAGTGTAGGTCAGATGGTTTCACAGGTCGGCGCAACATAGAGGGCCGAAGGGCCTGTACTGCGCTGTAATGTTCTAATTCTAATTCTAATTCTAATGGTGACTCCCAAGTTGTTGATGGCTGGGGACTCAGTGATGGTTGTTCCTTTGAAGGTCAAGGGGACATGGCTGGAGTTTCTCATGTTTGAAGTTGTCGTTATCTAGCATTTATATGGCACAAATGGTACTTGACACTTGTCAGCTAAAGACTTGATGTTATCCAAGGCCAGCTTCCTTCCAAGCAGCCTACCAACTCGAATCACATAGAATCACTCAACCCACCTGTCTCAGGTAAAGGCCTGCTTGGGTTTAAAATTGAAACCCGACCCGGGCCCGCGTCCTTTAATTTTTTTTTGTGCCCGACCTGAATATAGCAATAAATTTAATGATATCAAACATGTTATTGTGCTCTATCTTGTCCAAATGGTAATACTTGTGATCCTGTTCATCTGTTCCGGCAGCTGACTATTCCTGTAGATGGAGTTGTGGGGAATCATGGGTGAGCCTGATCCTATGAGTTCCCAGAAACAGCACTGTCCAGCCCGATCCGAGCCCGAATACTGGACACGGAATATTGACCCAACCCGACCCGAACCCAACACATGTTATCGGGTCTGGTCGGGTTCGGGTCGAGTAGCCAGGCTTTAGCCTCAGGTACCAATACAGGTACATCCAATCCTTTATTAGATTAGACTTTGAAGAGGGAGCACTAAATGAAGCACAGAGCATGAGGAAGGAGGAGCAAGTAGATATGACAGTAGGGAAGTGAGGGTAAGAGGTCCAGCTCAGTTCCATCCTCAGATGCCAGGTTCTGGGATTTGTGCTATCCAAGTTCTACATCTCAAGGAATGATGTTTTCTGAGTAATGTCAATTTTCTCCCTGCCTTGTCCACTGAATGTGTAGATTCTTGCCAAGGGTGTGGGCACAGGTTTCATGGGTGCTGATGGCCCTGCAATACCCTGTCCAAGTGGCCAGTTTTCATTCTGAGCCTGAATTTAATGAGGCTGTGGAGACCCAGACATCGGGGCGAAAAGCTGGTCCCAAGCCGGCTTTTGCCGGTGGTGGGACCCCTGCTTGGCAATTTTACCATAGGCTGCCTCCTAATTGGCCCCTTCGGGCTTGCCGTCCAACTAAGGATGGCAGGGGGGCTCTCCATGCTGCCAGCCCAATCAGAGGGCCGGCTGCTCTGATGCCTCAGCAGCACCACTGGGAGAGATGGCCACTGCTGAGGTATGCAGAATCCTCGGGAACTGGGTCAGGTAGGTTAAAAAGCAGTCTTTAAAAAATCACTGTGTCGTGAGTTGGAGGGGGAAACCATTCTGGGGAGATTGTTGGGGCCATCGGGGCTGCCTTCCCTGCCAGCTGCCCTATATTTGACCCATGGAGCCTGCCCCCACCACTTCCCCACCCCCCGGCTGCTGCAGAGAGGTTGCCTCCATTTAGCTGGTGGCCTCTCCATGGGGCAGAGGGAGTGGTCTCCCGATGTATAAGATTTAGAACCTTACTAATAATTAGTTCTTGAACCTGACAATAAGAACTCAGACAAGGAGACAACCGATGTAGTGATATCAGGATGATTTATTAAGGCTCAAAGCGATACTTAGCAAATCCAAGGCAGTTGCGATCGTAGTCCAGATGACCTTCATTCCCTACTGGCTCTAGTGGCACAGACGGCTCGTGACTCCTCTTCTCTTGTCTCTCCCTTTGTCATCTTCAAATCTGTGCACCGAACCTCTCCAGGTCTGTTCCTTTATTCTTCATAGCCAGTGGCTCCTTCTGTGCACTGATTGCTTGGTTCATACATATTGCTGTTTCGATTGGTCCTACCATTTCATTTGTCAGTACTTCTGTTTGTACATTAAACATGATCACATGTGCAAAACAATGTATACCAACAGTCCATTATAACCTTGGGCTCCATTAGATCATACACTTCTGGTGAGACTCATCCTGCTTTTCTGATACATTTTGATCACAACTTGTTACATAGTTTTTGATACCTTCTTTTATTTCTCCTTAACATTTCACATTGTTAGATCATACATCACAATGTAATTCTGGTTGACTCAAACTGTATACGCAGCATTTTTTTCAGTAAGGTACAATGCTAAAATTAACTATTTACCAAAAGCTTATACAAAACACACACATATATATATAATATGAAAGTACATAAAATTCATAATACAAAAGATATAAAAAGGCCAGTAAAAATGACAGAATTCACATTTCTTACAGACGGCACTGTAAAATGGCCCTTATTTGGAGCATTGATTATGGATTTTGGCTGCCCGTCTCCTTCGAGTGGGTAGCCTCTCTGCTTCAGGTCCCGCCGCTGGGAAAATGCCTCTGCGGTGGGACAATATCGGGGAGCTGATCCAACGTGGCTCCCTGTAATTTTACAGGCGCCCCCACCTCCCCACCACCCCCCCCCCCCCCCACTGATTCCAAGCCCGTCTCCCAGCAGCCAGTAAAATCCTGGCTGTCAGAAATATAGCTATCCAGCTAGAGGGGGGGATAAATGTATTCAATGCTATCCACAAGGTGCACTGGACAGGAAACAAGGTGAATTTTGTTCCCTTTCCTTAGTTCAGAATTGCTGAGACCAAACGTAGTCCTAAAGTGAAATGCTTCAAAGGCATTTTGAGGTTTTCCTTTGCTGGAAAAATATCAAGTGTTTAAGACAGATGTCAGCAGAAGCTGAAGTTGTTTAATGCTTCTTTATATCTCTTGTGGGTTTCTGTGATAGGCTGACAACTGGAACCTATGGGGAATGATATTGACAGGAGCATATTAAAAGTGTTTGTAACATCTTTGTAGCAGGTTAGCTGGTAATTTTCATATGAAGGCAGCTCACCCCAAATAAGGCCCAAGGAACAATTCCTGGCAATTCTTGGGCCTCTTCATTCCGGCGCACGCTGCTCTCGCACCATTGAGTCTCGGCTCAAGAATGGACCAAGAGGAAAATCTACCCCAAAGGTTTTCACTTTCAAACATGTAGTGTCAGTATCAAGCACTTCCAGGTCAGGTATAACATGGTTAGGTACAAAGTAAAGCTCCCAACCGTGTGCCGATATCATTGTGTTATACAATCTTACTATGCTGCATCTTTTTTTACAAATTTGTAGCTGGATCAAGGCACTGGGGATTTTCTCCAAGTCATTTGTCTAATGTGAAAGGTTTGCTCTGTGGTGTGAGAATCTGACTTGACCAGCTATATTCTTTGGAGCCTTTGGCTACGATTAGAAATTCTTCAAGGATTCTGCCAGTCTCTCGCCATATCTCTGGGGAAAACTGTCCAAACTCCCATGGAAAAGACGGAGACCTGGTTATGTTAAACCTTTGTTGTTTCTGAGAGTTTCCACATTGACTTGTAAGGCACAAGGCAAATGATGGGTTGGAGGAGGGGGCATCAGGTGACTCTTTAAGCCTATACTTCCTGGTCCTGGCTAGAGAAAGGACCATGTGTTGCACTGGCGTCCAGTGTGCCCGGTGAGGCGAGGCATACTGGCCTCCATGAGAGCACATGTGGGCATTATTGATGGAGTCTAAACCTGGCAAATGGTCTGAACCCCAAGAAAGGAGATTCCAGGATCGGTGTCATTGCTCAGGGGACTGATTGGAATAGTGCAGGAATCAGAGCCGAGCTACTTACCAACGGCCCACTCTCCCCTGGCCTAACAGCCACACACCATGGGCAGTCATGCATCAAAACTTTTGGAAGCATGAGCTATGTGGGTGAAAAACATGTGTCTCTGAAATATTAACTCTGTTTCTCTCTCTGCAGATGGTGCCAGATCTGCTGAGTATTTCCAAAATTTTCAGTTTATATTCCATTATCTATTTCTATTTTCATTCTGATGCACTCCCTCAACAAAATTGGCAATCAGTGCCAAATTAGGGGATGTTAAATGATAACTAGTAACTGGCCAAACTCATTTCACAGAAGACCATTACAATCAGCACAAAACAGAGATTTTTATCCTATCAACATGAGCCAGATTAAAACACAGGTCCCTGAGATGAAAGGAGAATGTGGTCATCTACTGTGCCATGCAATCTCCTAAGAGGGAACATTTTAACAGCTAGTAAGATAAGCTACCAAAAGGTACTGGCTGCCAACAGCTGAAGTTGATGCTTTAAAGCACAGTAATACCAAAAGAGCTAGGTATTGCCTGGTGCATATCCAGTGTTCAGAAACACGTTTGGTATTTGGATCACTGCTAGGAATTTCAAAAATTTAGGGACAATGAAATAGTTTGTAGGACTAACACACTCAGCAATGGTAATTAATATTTTAATGTATTTTTGTCTGTCTGGTAGTTGAACAATATGTTGAAACATACATTTTTGCTATGTTTGTTGCATTAAAATAGTGTTTCTGTAATCTCTGAGGGGCTTTATTCTCACTGTATATTCTTGGTGCACTGGGTTAATGTTCTTGCATTAAATTCTAGTCTGCCCTATTTTAATGCAATCGTTAACATTCAGGATTTCTAACTAAGGAATTAATTAACTGGATTTCTGTTATAAGCTTAGCTCAATATATTTTTTTAAAATGACAGTGCCCTACTCCTCACAGATCACAGCTTTGCAATACCTCAGTGGTACAACTGGCGGCCTGCACCCAAATCTGGCGCATTGGAGAAGATCTCAATTGTATTGCTTTCTTTAAGTTAAATCAGATCAATCTGCATTAAATTGGCTACAAAATCAGCTGTAGCTTGTGTATGAAATAGCCCTTTACACAGAAAGATGTGGGAACTTGCATCACCATTGGTGTTGCAACTGCAGCCTGGAAACAGTCCAGCAACAATGACAGGAACTTTAAACCCTAAGCGAGGACCATCTCTGAGTCTCAGAAGCACTTGGTATAGTTCAGACTGGGATTTGTGTTTGGGTGTTCCCAGTAGACAGTGTGGGTCAGAGTACCAGGCATACCAGAGTTCTAGCTCTGACCCAGACTGTGAGGGTAAGTAATCTCCTGGGAGAGTGAAATCATGGAGTGACCTCACATATTCTGATCTGAAATGCAGGAAGAAATTTCCTCTGTTTGTGATTTGCATACATAAAGAACGAATTTGCCGATTTGCTACAAATGACAAACGCGTGAAATCATTTCCATTGACTGCCCATCAATGTTTGGAATAGCATAAGCAATAAAAGGAAAAACTGAAAATCATTGAAATCTGAAATGAAAATCGAGCATTTTGTAAATAGTTGTGCCAAGAAATTCAGAAGTGTCCATTTTTGGGCGTTTTACCTGCAGAATGTTAACAGCCCTTGCTCAAATGGGGAGGTCGAGGAGCCCCGGATTTTGGACGTGGGACCTCACCATAATGGCGTGGTCTGCACAGGTTAGTGCTCCAATCTCCAGGTATGTGACTGGGCTGGATCACAGGGGTTTACAAGAGGAATAGGTGGGCCTCCGATGTGGTTCCGTTGGGTTCGGGTTGTTTTTTTTTGTGACCTGAGCAGGTCTTTAGTGGGGTGGTTGGTGAGGGAGGGGGCATTGTTACCCTGGGAGTAGCTATTGCCGCCGGGAGTTGCCTCTGTGTACCACAGAGTTCCCAATTAGGAGGCATCCCCACCTCACTAGGGTTTACCAGGCCGTCTCCCCATGCAACAGAGGGCCCACTCACCTCTGGTAAAATACCATCGGCAGCTGGAAGAGACCCTTAATTGGCCACTTAAGTGGCACAATTGGCTTCTGGGTGGGAGGGCTGTCCCCCACCTTCCCTGCCACAGGCAGAATGCCATGGCTGCATGAAGGTGTTGGGTGACGGGCACTCCACCCCCTGCTTTCCCTCACCATTTTCCACATGCCCGCCTTCTATCCTGCTCTTGTACAACAGTCGATAGCAATCACAATTTCATAGCCAGTATGTCCACCAGCATCGGAAAGAGCAAAGGGAAGTTAAGACTTTCTCCGTCAGGCATCGCTAACACTTGCCAACATTTCTGGGTTCAGAGATGCACCAATTACAAGCCATTTAAATGAAGTGCTTTCTGCATAGAAACATAGAAAATAGGGGTAGGAGTAGGCCATTCGGCCCTTCGGGCCTGCTCCACCATTCAAAAAAAGATCATGGCTGATGGTCTAATTCAGTACCCTGTTCCCGCTTTCTCCCCATATCCCTTGATCCCTTTGGCATTAAGAAATATATCTATCTCCTTCTTGAGTAGATTTAATGACTTGGCCTCCACTGCCTTCTGCGGTAGAGAATTCCACAGGTTCACCACCCTCTGAGTGAAGACATTTCTTCTCGTCTCGGTTCTAAATGGCATACCCCATATCCTGAGACTGTGACCCCTGGTTCTAGACTCCCCAGCCATTGGGAACATCCTCCCTGCATCTAGCCTGTCTAGTCCTGTTAGAATTTTACAGGTTTCTATGAGATCCCCTCTCATTCTTCTAAACCCTAGTGAATATAGGTCTAGTCGACACAATCTCTCCTCTTACATCAATCCTGCCATCCCAGGAATCAGCCTAGTAAATCATCTTTGCACTCCCTCCATGGCAAGAACATCCTTCCTCAGATAAGGAGACCAAAACTGCACACAATATTCCAGATGTGGTCTCACTAAGGCCCTGTATAACTGCAGTAAGACATCCTTGCTCCTGAACTCAAATCCTCTTGCAATGAAGGCCAACATACCATTCGTCTTCCTAACTGCTTGCTGCACCTGAATGATTCCTTTCAGCGACTGGTGTACAAGGACACCCAGGTCTCGTTGCAACTCTCCCTTTCCCAATCTATCACCATTCAGATAATAATCTGCTTTTCTGTTTTCACAACCAAACTGGATAACCTCACATTTATCCACGTTATACTGCACCTGCCATGCATTTGCCCACTCACCCAACTTGTCCAAATCACATTGGAGCCTCTTTGCATCCTCTTCTTAGCTCACATTCCCCCTAGCTTTGTGTCATCTGCAAACTTGGAAATGCTACATTTAGTTCCCTCACCCAAGTCATTAATATATATCGTGAATAGTTGGGGCCCAAGCACTGATCCTTGCAGTACCCCACTAGTCACTGCCTGCCACCCGGAAAAAGACCCGTTTATTCCTACTCTCTGTTTCCTGTCTGTCAACCAATTCTCAATCCATGCCAGTATATTACCCCCAATTCCATGTGCTCTAATCTTGCACACTAACCTCTTATGTGGGACCTTATCAAAAGCCTTCTGAAAATTCAAATACACCACATCCACTGGTTCTCCCTTATCTATTCTACTTGTTACATCCTCAAAAAACTCCAGTTATTTGTTAAGCATGATTTCCATTTCGTAAACCCTTGCTGACTTTGTCCAATCTCTTTTATGCTTTCCAGCTGTTTTGCTATCACATCCTTTATAATAGATTGTAGCATTTTCCCCACTACAGATGTAAGGCTAACTGGTCTGTAATTCCCTGTTTTTTCTCTCCCTCCTTTTTTAAATAGTGGGGTTACATTTGCCACCCTTCAATCTGTAGGAACTGCTCCAGAGTCTATAGAATTTTGGAAGATGACCACCAATGCATCCATTATTTCCAGGGCCACTTCCTTTAGTACTCTGGGATGTAGATTATCAGGCCCTGGGGATTTGTCAGCCTTTAACCCCATTAATTTCCTTAGCACTTTTTTTTACTAATACTGATTTCCTTCAGTTCCTCCATCTCATTAGACCCTTGGTTCCCTAACATTTCTGGGAGGTTATTTGTGTCCTCCTTTGTGAAGACAGAACCAAAGTATGTGTTTAATTGTTCTGCCATTTCTTTGTTCCCCATTATAATTTCCCCCCTTTCTGACTGTAAGGGACCTACATTTGTCTTCACTAATCTTTTTCTCTTCACAGATTTCTAGAAGATTTTACAGTCAGTTATTATGTTCTCCGCAAGTTTACTCTCATACTCTATTTTCCCCCACATAATCAACCTCTTTGTCCTCCTTTACTGAATTCTAAACTGCTCCCAATCCTCTGACTTGCTGCTTTTTCTGGATTTTTCCTCTTTGTTTCTAATACTATCCCTAATTTCTTTTGTAAGCCACGGTTGAACCACCTTTCCGGTTTTATTTTTGCGCCAGATAGGAATGAATAATTGTTGCAATTCAGACACACGTTCTTTAAATATTATCCATTGCCTATCCACCGTCAACCCTTTTAGTAAAGTTCCCCAATCTACCAGAGCCAACTCGTGCCTCATACCTTCGTAGTTTCCTTTATTTAGATTCAGGACCCTAGTTTCGGATTCAACTACTTCACTCTCCATCTTAATGAAGAATTCTATCATGTTATGGCTGCTCCCCCCCGAGGGACCCCGCACAAGAAGATTGTTAATTAATCCTTTCTCATTACACAATACCCAGTCTAGAATAACCTGTTCTCTAGTTGGTTCCTCAATGTATTGGTCTAAAAAAAAGTCACCTACACACTCCAGGAAATCTTCCTCCACAGTATTATTGCTAATTTGGTTTTATCAATCTATATGTAGATTAAAGTCACCCATGATTACAGTTGTACCCTTATTGCATGCATCTCTAATTTCCTGTTTAATGCCATCCCTTACATCTCCACTACAGTTTGGGGGCCTATAGACAACGCCCACCAATGTTTTCTGCTCTTGGTGTTTCTTAGCTCCACCCATACAGATTCCACATCATGATTTTCCGAGCCAATATCGTTCCTCACTACTGCATTGATTTCCTCCTTTACTAACAACGCTACCCCACCTCCTTTCCCTTTTTGCCTGTCCTTCCTAAATATTGAATACCCTTGGATGTTCAGTTCCCATCCTTGGTCACCCTGCAGCCATGTCTCTGTAATCGCAACTATATCATAACTGTTTATATCTATTAGTGCTGTTAATTCATCTACCTTATTGCAAATGCTCTGCGCATTAAGAAACAATGCCTTTCAACTTGTCTTTTTAACATTGTTAGTCAAATTAGCTTTATTTTGCACTATGGTCTCATTTGTTTCTCGCCCTTGTTTTCTCTGCCTTCCACTTTTGCTTCTTACCTTTCTGTCTTTCATTTCTATCCTTGTTTCCCCCTCCTCTGTCTCCCTGCTCAGATTCCCATCCCCCTGCCATTCTAGTTTAAACCCTCCCCGACAGTACTGGCAAATACCACCCCCCCCCCAAGGAAATTGGTCCTGGTCCTGCCCAAATGCAACACGTCCAGCTTGTACTGGTCCCACCTTCCCCAGAACCGGTCCCAATGTCCCAGGATTCTGAATCCCTTCCCCCTACACCATTTCTCCAGCCACATAGTCATCTAATATATCCTGCTATTTCTGCTCTCACTAGCATGTGGCACTGGTAGTAATCCTAAGATTACTACCTTTGAGGTCTTACTTTTTAATTTACGTCTTAACTCCCTATATTCAGCTTGTAGGACTTCTCCCTTTTTTTACCTATGTCGTTGGTACCGATATGTACCACGACAACTGGCTGGTTGCCCTCCCCCCTCAGAATGCCCTGCAGCTGCTCAGAGACATCCTTGACCTGAGCACCAGGGAGGCAACATACCATCCAGGAGTCTCTTTTGCGGGTGCAGAAATGCCTGTCTGTTCCCCTTATGATTGAATCCACTATCACTATAGTCCTGCCACTCTTCTTCCTCCCCTCCTGTGCAGCAGAGCCACCCATGGTGCCATGAATTCGGCTCTTGCTGCTTTCCCCTGAGCCATCTGCCTCAACAATATCCAAAGCGGTATATCTGTTAGAGAGCAGGATGGCCACAAGGGACTCCTGCACTACCTGCCTTCCTCTACTCTTCCTGGTGGCCACCTATTCCCTTTCTGCCTTTGCAGCATTTGTCTGCAGTGTGACCACCTTGCTAAACGTGCTATCCGTGACAATCTCAGCATCGTGGATACTCCACAGTGAATCCACCCACAGCTCCAGCTCTGTAATGCAGGTAGCCAGTAGCTGCAGATGGATACACTTCCTGTACACATGACTTCCCACATAGCGCAGGAGGAGCATATCACGGGTGCGAGCTCTCTTGCCATGACTTACCTTTACTTAGTTACTCCCTTTAATTAAAAAATACTAATTACGCTGGGGGCCTTGTTCTACTCCAAACACTACCCACTACAATCTAAAGTCCTTACCTTTACTTTTGAAGTTAACGGACTGCAGTCGTATAAACAGTAGAAAAAGTAGAAAAACTCACCTGAACCTACTTACCAATCAGCTGCTTCCTTGTGCCCCGCTTCCCCTAGTCAGTAAAATCCCTCACACACAACTCACAGCCTCACTGTGTCCAAACAGCACTATTCTAATCAGTAATTATTCATAAATTACACTAATTAAAACAAAACCTTAGTAGTACTAACCTTATCATTTACAAGGTTGAGGGTTTAAAAAAAAAACTTTATCCCCCCTGATTTTTAAGCTATATACAGGTAATAACAGCTGTTACTTACCAATGAATCAGCTTACAAGTCTCCCGTGATGCCACTTGTAGTTTTTTTTCCTCTTTTGAAACTCAGCGCGTGCCAACACAGCGAGAGAGCCCACCGACTGCCGCTGCTCCGGTCCAAGGTAGGTAAGGGCTTCGAGCCCTGCTCTTTATTTCCTCAGGTCCGGATCCGCCTCCTCCCAGGTCCACCGCCGACTGCTGCTATTCTGGTCCAAGCTGCCGCTGCTCCGGTCCAAGCATAAGGTTAGCTTAAGAACCTGCAGATTTATCTTTCAGATTGGGGAGGAGGGTGTGAAAAATCCAATTCCCTGTACTACACCTAACTATCATCTGGAGATCATTCATTCCTTCAGGAGTTTGAAAATACTTTGCGCAATATATTGGAAAAACTACCAAATGGCCAATATTTTCAAAACCTTTGAGTACCTTCACCACTTGAAGATGTGCATTTGTTTTATTCCTTTTTTCTTGCTGATTTTCTCTCTCCTGTCCTTTTGAAGGAGTTGACTCTGTGCTGGATTCCAGGTAATTGGCAGCCTCTGTGACCTCACTCCAGTAAACATATTCATGTACGAGTCTAGACGGTTACTGCTGGCTGGCTGTTCTATATTGGAGGGGATCACAGCAAAGCTAGATTCTGTCGTTACCCAACTGCACAAACACAAACCTCCAATCGTTATAGTGAACTTGAGCATAGTCTGTGGCAGATTTATCTTTCCCAGAAACAAGAGTGCTGAAACCAATTGTAGCATCTCAAATATTGCCTTGGCTGACCTCAGCCAACTCAACAACAACTGGGAATGACACCTGGGAACAATATCATCTGTAGGAGTCAGCTATTCACCGGATAAATTTATTAAATCATTGGAGAGCCTGGAGCTGTGTATCTAAAGAGATTCCAAAGATATTTAATGTAGCAATGAGATTTTCCTTTGAGCTTTATAGATATCTTGAAATGTTGTGACAAGTGAGGAATCTTAAATAGTTTTTGTGATATTGTAATAGTTTACTCTTGGCTCTTATTCTATTCCCTTCATTAGACGTAATGGCAACCCTCAAACCCAATTCCTGGCCATTCACTTCATTTTTGTTGGCCTAGTGCCAACGTTCTCTACTTGCATTCCAGAGGCGCCATTTTCCATTTCAAAACTGCAGTCAACACTGCTCTCCCGAGAAAATCCATCCTCAACTCCTGCACTCTTTCCAAGTCCCACCCCATTTCCAAACACCCACTTCCTCACTAAAGTGGGGGGGCCTCATGAATTTATTAAAATCAGGGTCCTATGACACAATGAGGACCCCAATGCATTTCTAACGCCAAATGGCAAAAGTCTCGTCCAATGCCCAACCAGTAAAACCTAGCATGATTGGTCTATCAGAGACATTGAAACAGTATTTAAAGGGGCATGTAGTTGGATCAGAGGTTCTTAAATTCCATTTGCATATGGTTCCAGCTTCCAGATTGCTTCTTTCTCACTTTTTCTGCCTTATTACTTTCAGTAAGCTTTACCTTCTTATAACGGGCATTATTATTGTTAATTGTATGTTAATTAATTGTTTAACTCTATTCAGGCGGATTCACTTGTGCGCCTATATGTAGGAGCAGATTGAAACTGTGGTTGTTGGGTTTGGAGGTGCATGTTTGTTTGTTTTTTATTTGTTCATGGGATGTGGGCATTGCTGGCTATGCCAGCATTTATTGCCAACCTCTAATTGCCCTTGCGAAGGTGGTGGTGAGTTGCCTTCTTGAACCGCTGCAGTCCTTGGGGTGTAGGTACACCTACAGTGCTGTTAGGAAGGGAGTTCTTGGATTTTGACCCAGCGACAGTGAAGGAATGGCGATATAGTTCCAAGTCAGGATGGTGTGTGACTTGGAGGGGATCTTGCAGGTGGTGGTGTTCCCATGCATCTGCTGCCCTTGTCCTTCTAGGTGGTAGAGGTTGTGGGTTTGGAAGATGCTGTTGAAGGAGCTTTGGTGAGTTGCTGCAGTGCATCTTGTAGATGGTACACACTGCTGCCACTGTGCGTTGGTGGTGAAGGGAGTGAATGTTGAAGGTGACTTGTGCCTTGTAGATGGTGGACAGGCATTGGGGAGTCAGGAGGTGAGTTACTCACTGCAGAATTTCTAGCCTCTGACCTGCTCTTGTAGCCACAGTATTTATGTGGCTGGTCCAGTTCAGTTTCTGGTCAATGGTAACCTACAGGATGTTAATAGTGGGGAATTCAGCAATGGTAATGCCATTGAACATCAAGGAGTGATGGTTAGATTCTCCCTTGGTTGAGATGGTCACTGCCTGGCACTTGTGTGGCGCGAAAGTTACTTGCCACTTATCAGCCCAAGCCTGGATGTTGTCCAGGTCTTGCTGCATGTCAACATGGGCCGCTTCAGTATCTGAGGAGTTAGAATGGTGCTGAACATTGTGCAATCCTCAGCGAATATCCTCATTCAGACCTTATGATGGAGGGAAGGTCATTGTGAAGCAGCTGAAGATAGTTGGGCCCTGGACACTACCCTGAGGAACTCCTGCAGTGATGTCTTGGGACTGAGATGATTGACTTCCAACAACCACACAGTGGTGCAGTGGTTAGCACCGCAGCCTCACAGCTCCAGTGACCTGGGTTCAGTTCTGGGTACTGCCTGTGTGGAGTTTGCAGGTTCTCCCTGTGACTGTGTGGGTTTCTGTTGGGTGCTCTGGTTTCCTCCCACAGCCAAAGATTTGCAGATTGATAGGTAAATTGATCATTGTAAAATTGCCCCTAGTGTAGGTAGGAGAATTCAGGTAACGTGGGGATGTGGTAGGGAATATGGGATTAATGTAGCATTAGTATAAATGGGTGGTTGATGGTCAGCACAGACTCAGTGGGCTGAAGGACCTGTTTCAGTGCTGTATCTCTCTGTGCCTATGTCTAACCACAACCATCTTTCTTTGTGCTCGGTATGACTCCAACCTGTGGACGGTTATCCCCCTGATTCCCATTGACTCCAGTTTTGCCATGGCTCCTTGATGCCATAAGCAGTCAAATGCTGCCTTGATGTCACCTCACCTCTAGAGTTCAGCTCTTTTATCCATGTTTGGACCAAAGCTGTAATGAGGTCAGGAGCTGAGTAGCCCTGGTGGAACCCAGACTGAGCAGGTTATTGCTGAGCAAGTGCTGCTTGACAGCACCATTGATGACCCCTTCCATCACTTTGCTGATCAACAGTCGACTGATAGGGTGGTAATTGGCTGGGTTGGAGTTGTCCCACATTTCCGGGTAGATGCCAGTGTTGTAGTCGTACTGGAACATCTTAGCTAGGGGCATGGCTAGTTCTGGAACACAGGTCTTCAGTACTATTGTCGGAATGTTGTCAGGGCCCATAGCCTTTGCAGTATCCAGTGCCTTCAGCTGTTTCTTGATATCACGTGGAGTGAATCGGATTGGCTGAAGACTGGCATCTGTGATGCGAGGGATCTCAGGATGAGGCCGAGATGGATCATCCACTTCTGATTGAAGATGGATGCAAATGCTTCAGCTTTATTTTTTGCACTGATGTGCTGGGCTCCCCCATCATTGAGGATGGGGATATTTGTGCAGTCTCCTCCTCGTGTCAGTTTTTTAACTGTTCACCACCATTCGCGACTGGATGTGGCAGGACCGTAGAGCTTAGATCCATTGGTTGTGGGATTGCTCAGCCCTGTCTATCGCATGCTGCTTACGCTGTTTGGCATGCAGGTAGTCCTGTGTTGTAGCTTCACCAGGCTGCCACCTCATTTTGAGGTATGCCTGGTGCTGCTCCTGGCATTCCCTCCTGCACTTTCATTGAACCAGGGTTGGTCCCCCAGCTTGATCGTAATGATAGAGTGGGGGATATGCTGGGCCATGAGGTTACAGATTGTGATTGAATATAATTCTGCTGCTGCTGATGGCCCACAGCGCCTCATGGATATCCAATTTTGAGTTGCTAGATCTGTTGGAAATCTATCCCATTTAGCACGGTGATAGTGCCACACAACACGATAGAGGGTATCCTCAATGTGAAGACGGGACTTTGTCTCCTCAAGGACTGTGCGGTGTTCACTCCAACCAATACAGGCATGGACAGGTGCGTCTGTGAGGACAAGGTCAAGTTGGTTCCCTCACCACCTGCCACAGACTCAGTCTAGCAGCTCTGTCCTTTAGGACCCAACCAGTAGTGGTGCTACCAAGCCACTCTTGGTGATGGACATTGAGGTTCCCCACCCAGAGTACATTCTGTGCCCTTGCTACCCTTAGTGCTTCTTCCAATTGGTGTTCAACATAAGAACATAAGAAATAGGAGCAGGAGTAGACCATTCAGCCCTTTGAGCCCGCTCCGCCATTCAATCATGGCTGATCATCTACTTCAACACCATTTTCCTGCACTATCCCCGTAACCCTTGATGTTTTTAATATGTAGAAATCTATCGATCTGAGTCTTGAACATACACAATGATGGAGCCTCCACAGCCCTCTGGGGTAGAGAATTCCAAAGATTCAGCACCGTCTGAGTGAAGAAATTCCTCCTCATCTCAGTCCTAAATGGCCTCTCCCTTGTTATGAGACTGTATCATTTGGTTCTAGACTCCCCAGCCAGGGGTAACATCCTTCCTGTATCAACCCTGTTGAGCGCTGTAAGAATTTTGTATGTTTAAATGCGATCACCTCTCATTCTTCTAAATTCCAGAGAATAAATGTCCAGTCTATTTAATCTTTCCTCATAGGACAATCCCTCCATCCCAGTAATTAGTTTGGTGAGCCTTCGTTGCACTCTCTCGATGGCAAGTATATCTTTCCTTAGGTAAGGAGACCAAAACTGGACACAATACTCCAGGTGCAGTCTCACCAAGGCTCTATATAATTGCAGAAAGATATCTTTACTCCTGTACTCAAATCCCCTTGTAATAAAGGCCAAGATACTATTTGCCATCTTAATTACTTGCTGTACCAGCATGTTAGCTTTCAGTGACTCATGAACAAGGACACCCAATCCCTTTGAAGTTCAACACTTCCCAGCCTCTCACCATTTAAGAAATACTCTGTATTTCTGTTTTTACTATCAAAGTGGATAACCTCACATTTCTCCACATTGTATTCCATCTGCCAAATTTCTGCCTACTAGCTTAGCCTCTCCAAATCCCACTGGTGTCTTTGCAACTTTCTCATGGAAAAGAACTGATCAACCGAGGTGGGGGGTGGGGTGGCTGGTGGTAGGTGGTAATCAGCAGGAGGGTTGGGACAGGACATACCCAGGGATGGTGATGGTGGTGTCAGGGACATTGTCTGTAAGGTATGATTCTGTGAGTATGACTATGTCAGGCTGTTGCTTGACTAGTCTGTGGGACAGCTCTCATAATTTTGGCACAAGCCCCCAGATGTTAGTAAGGAAGACTTTGTAGGGTCGTTAGGGCTGAGTTTGTCGTTTTTATTTCCAGCGCCTAGCTCAGTGCCGGGTTTTGTAGTGGTTTGATACAACTGAGTGGCTTGCTAAGCCATTTAAGAATCAACCACATTGCTATGGGTCTGGAGTTCTGGAGTCACATGTAGGCCAGACCATATAAGGATGGCAGACTTCCTTCCCTAAAGGAAGGATGTGTTTTTATAACAATCAACAATGGTCACCATTAGATGAGCTTTTAATTCCAGCTTTATTAACTGAATTCAAAATTCACCATCTGCCCTAGTGGGATTCGAACCCATGTCCCCAGAACATTAGCCTAGGCCTCTTGATTTCTAGTCCAGTGACATAATCGCTATGCCACCACCACCCCTGTAATGTGTAGCTCTGTTAATGAAAGTTTATAGAATGTGTAAAGATTAGGCTCCAGTTTTATCCTTCACCACCTGGCTATCTGGAATAGAACAATTATTATCAGTTTTATTTGGATGGAGGAACAGTTGGAGGAAGAGGCATATCAGCATCAGCAATCAGCACCAGCAGCAACTGCATCTAACAGAAGATGAGGGAGGCTGCATGCAGGAGGCCATACCCAGCACACAGAGTATACAGGCCAAGTATCCACTTCCTTGGATCTATCTAGACACGAATGCCTCAGGAGACAGTACTTTTCCAGGAACTTCTCCTGCAGGAGGACCAGCTGCTTGCTGGGCCAAAGGGTCTTGCTTTGCCAGTGGCTGTTAACATCACTACAGTCCTTAATTTCTTTGTCATGAGCTCCTTCCAGTTTGCTAGTGGGGACATTAGCTGCATTTCCCCGTCTACAGCATTAAGCCAGGGCTAACCAGTACACCACCTTCCCCATTGACCTCCTCAGTCAATATGAGAGCTCAGCGATTTGCAGCAGTGGCTGTTTTCCCTCACAGCCAGTGTGTCATTGACTGCACACACATTGTCATCAGGGCACCAGAACACTAGCCATCAGCATTCATCAATAGAAAAATTACCACTCCATTAATATCCGAGTAGTGTCTGATCACAGAAACAGGATCATGCAGGTTTGTGTAAGCTACCCAGGTAGCTGACACGATGCATTTATCTTGTGACAGTCTACCAACCCCTACTATTTGATCCTGCCAGGAGTGTGGCATGATGGCAACTGGGGTACAAAAGATATCTCCTCCACATATGGCTCATCACACCACTCCGCAACCTCATCATGCTTGAGCAACACAGGTATAATCAAAGCCAGGGGACCATCAGCAACATTATTGTCCACATTATAGGGATGCTGAAGCAGAGGTTCAGATGTCTTCACTGGTCTAGGGATCCCTACACTATGCCCCACGAGGAGTCTTCTGCAGCACAGTGGAGCATTCCCTTCAATCCATCATTGTTAGCCGTGCCTACAGCAGTCTAGATCCCACGCTCTGTAATTTCATCCCTAAACCATCCTGCCTCCATCCTCTCTCCTCCTTTATGACCTTATTTAAACCCTACCTCTTTGACCGTGCTTTTAGTCACCCCTTCTAATATCTCCTTCTTTGCCTCAGTATCAGTTTTCGTCTGATTATGCTGTCGTCTTGGATATTTTCCTATGTTAAAGGTGCTCTATAAATACAAGTTGTTAATTAAAAGAGCAATAGAACTAGGAGCAGGAGTAGGTTATTCAGGCCCTCAAGCCTGCTCTGCCATTCTATAAAACCATGGCTGATCTGTTTGTCGACTCAACTCCACTTTCCTGCCTACCCCCAATACCCTTTAACTCCCAAAATACATCTGAAATAAAAACAAGAAATGCTGGAATCACTCAGCAGGTCTGGCAGCATCTGTGGAACGAGAAGCAGAGTTAACGTTTCTGGTCAGTGACCCGAAACGTTAACTCTGCTTCTCTTTCCACAGATGCTGCCAGACCTGCTGAGTGATTCCAGCATTTCTTGTTTTTATTTCAGATTTCCAGCATCCGCAGTATTTTGCTTTTATTCCCTTTAACTCCCATGTTTGTCAAGAATCTGTCTACCTCTGCCTTAAAAACACTCAATGACCCTGCCTCCACCACTCTCTGGGTAGGAGAGTTCCACAGACTCACAAACCCTCGGTGAAAAAGAAAAATTCTACTCATCTCAGTCTTAAATGGGAGCACGTATTGAAAAACAGATTTTTTTTTTTGTTTGTCAAACGTTGGACAAAGATGCATTAAATTCTCACGGAAAAGCGATTTTGCTTCGAAAAATATTATTCTACTAACTATGCATTCCTACTCCATAAAAAAATTAAACCAGGAGTTGGCACATTACATCTTATATTCTGGAGGGCTAAAATAGACAACTTTAAAAAAAAAACTGACTGTTCCTTACAAGTTTAAATTCTGTATTAAAAAATGGAACAAGTTTTGTTTTAGCGGTTTGTTTAATAACATTACTGCCGTAAAAAAGTGAAAGGATGAGATATGCTCTCCTTCGCTTGACAGGTACGTACGCACATGCACATTGACGCTCTGTGACACAAGCTCCTTGCTACAAAAAGGAAAACATGCGCCGATTGGCCGCGGTCGATAAACTCCGCCCAGCGTCTGCCTCTCTCATTGGCTGCCCCGAGCCCCGCGGTGTATTGCCGAGTGTCGGTCCAGCCGCGTCACGTGCCCGTTGACTGCACCCAATCGGAATTCGAGCTGTCACGAAAATCGGCCGGCTTTGTGGGCGGGGACCCCACGTGCGTCGAGAAAAAAGATGACGCGGGCTTCTGGCCTTTGATTTGCCGTCCGGGAACGACCCGCCCCCTTCGCCCATTTCGATTGGTTGGCGTTTCCTCCTCCCCCTTCTCGGTGGCTGCAGTGCCTTGTCAGTTAAAAGGTAGGTGAGCCAGCGGGGCGGGGCTAGGTGGCGAGGCGGGATCTCGCGCTGGCGTTCGCTCTGAATTTGAGTCAGAGCGCGAGCGGGTTGAAAGCCAGAGGGAGCGCGAGCAGGCGCTGAGGGAGGGGGAAAGTTATGTGACTGGCTTGGAAAAATATAAAAAGTGTATTATGTCTGTGCAAAAAGGGACAGAAAATGCAGAGAGGGGAATGAAAGCCACTTATTATTGGATATGATCCCCGTTTATATCCCTCTTTCCTGTTTTTAAAGAGAAAATTAATTATATATTTTTCCTGAGGGGGGGACAACCTCCATTTCCATTACAAACATGGCGGCGTGCAGCAGCCGCCGGGTCGGCTTCTTCACCCTGTCCGCCTTCAGCGCTTGCTGCTTCTTCCTGAGCCTTTCCTCGCCTTGCGAGGCGGCCGCCGAGGAGGGCGACACCGTCATCATCGGCCTGAGGCTGGAGGACACGGACGACGTGACGGGCATGGAAGGCGGCGTGCTGCGGGTCAGCGAGCGGACACGGGTCCGGCTGCGGCTGTACGGGCAGCGCATCGACAACAGCACCTGGAGCCGCATCGGCTTCACCGAGCACCGGCGCACGGCCGCCGACGCCGGCTTCGACCCGTGCGGGGTGCGCACCTCGGACATCGTGGTGCTGCCGGGCGTCGCGGTGAGCCGCCGGAGCACCGGCGTGATCGAGATGGAGGTGAAGCCGCTGCGCAAAACCGAGAAGAGCAAAGCCTACTACCTGTGCACGGCCGCCAAGGCGCCGGAGCCGGGCTCGGCGGGCCAAGCCGACTGGCTTTACCACGACACCGAGGACACCATGGTTGTGGTGGTGGAGGAGAGGAAGTTCCTGATGCCCTTCTGGCTGCAGGTCATCTTCATTTCGGTCCTGCTCTGCCTCTCGGGCATGTTCAGCGGCTTGAACCTGGGGCTGATGGCGCTGGACCCCATGGAGCTGCGCATCGTGCAAAACTGCGGCACCGAGAAGGAGAAGAACTATGCCAAGCGCATTGAGCCGGTCCGCCGACAGGGCAACTACCTGCTCTGCTCCCTGCTGCTGGGCAACGTGCTGGTCAACACCACCTTGACAATCCTGCTGGACGACATCGCCGGCTCCGGGGTGGTGGCCGTTGCGGTGTCCACCATCGGCATCGTGATCTTCGGCGAGATTGTGCCGCAGGCCATCTGCTCCCGCCACGGGTTGGCCGTGGGCGCCACCACCATCGTGCTGACCAAGTTTTTCATGCTGCTGACCTTCCCGGCCTCTTACCCAGTCAGTCGGCTCTTGGATGTCATCCTGGGCCAGGAGATTGGCACCGTGTACAACCGCGAGAAGCTGCTGGAGATGCTGCGGGTCACCGACCCCTACAACGACCTGGTGAAGGAAGAGTTGAATATTATCCAGGGTGCCCTTGAGCTCAGGACTAAAACGGTGGAAGACGTGATGACCCCTCTGAGGGATTGTTTCATGATCACTTGCGATGCGATCTTGGATTTTACCACCATGTCTGAGATAATGGAGAGCGGGTACACTAGGATTCCCGTCTATGAAGGCGAGCGGTCAAACATCGTTGATCTGCTGTTCGTGAAGGACTTGGCATTTGTGGACCCTGACGACTGCACGCCTCTGAAAACCATCACCAAATTTTACAACCACCCCTTGCATTTTGTTTTTAACGACACGAAGCTGGATGCAATGCTGGAGGAGTTTAAAAAAGGTGGGATAATACAGATCATTTTTTCCCCTTGCTGCTCTCGTCATTCATTTTGTTTGTACGTTTCTTTTCGAATGACTTTATGTTGCGAACCTATACTAGTTATTCTATGTAACCAAACGCCAGATTCTTGCACGTCTTAAAACAGTTATAGTATAATGGTTCATTTGCATATTTATGCAAGTATGTTACCTGTAAATGTTTTGTGGACACTCCCATTTTCTCCTGATGTACAGCTAAAAGCTGTCACCCGATTCATAAGGTTGCTTACTCCTGCTATAGTATTTTTTTCCCCATGAACGAAGGTTATGTTTCGACAGTGGCAGAAATGTAAAAAGGGTTGAGGATAATTCCTGCAGAATGGTGGTGTTTTTCCCAGGAAGAAAGCTAGGTTATGGAATTTTTGTCAACCCCACTAGTTGATATCGTTACAGCTAGATTTTCTTGGGTGCTCGGCACCACAGTTCATATTAAGTAAACTGTTTTTAAATCTGAGGGTTGTCAGAAATGTATGGCTGTATGACATTTATTAACCCATTGGTTGTCGAATTGCATACAAGAATGTAGGGACTCAACTAGAGACTGCAATCTGACATGTCACTAGTTTGCCAACATTTTAGGAACAGTCTACTTTTAAAGTTCAATACATGTGGATATAAGTATAATGTAGTGAGAATATGGTGTCAGTTTTGTCCCACTTCATTGGTTCAGTTATGGTCTTGCTACAACTTTTTGCCAAGCTTACTAAACTTTGTTTCGCAAATGTATTTAAAATTGCATTTGTTCGTTTTCAAAATTGTAATCTGTAACAAAAATATTTGTGAATGATGGATGTGTCGAGCAGGATTTATTTTCTTGCTGGTTGTAATCCATGTGCTATGTGGAAAAGTGCATGTGTCCAAGGCAAATTACATTTAAATTCCAATCCCAGTAGCACACTGAACATGTCAGGATACTTAGTCCTTTTGGACAGGAGTGACTGAAATTTCCAAAATATAATTTCCAAAATTTTGTTGCCGATTGCCATTGCATTGAGGCTTATATCTATCATGTCTCTTAATGAGAATTGGAGATACGTTAGGCCTGTGTTTAGTGATGTGAGCAGGGGAATGAGTTGGTGCAGCAGTAAAAGAGAACAGAATTTGAAATCTGTGTCTCCCTTCCTTGCTGAAATGAATGGAGAAATTGACTTGTGTGAAAGCAGTGTAAAAATGTGCATATAGATTGTAAAGAACATGTATCCCAGGCAGCTTGTTTGTGTCCTTATGTGAGTGACACTCCTATTTGCATCCTTTATTAAGAAAATACATTGCTGTGAGTATTATACTAAAATGTACTTTTGAGAAAAAACATCAAACTTGTTAGAAGAATCAGCTACCAGTTTTATTCATGTGCCCAAAAAAATGTAGTTTTGCAACATTCTTTGACTGATATTGCATAAATGTTCGAGTGTAATTGGTGAAGTTTAACCCATTTCTTTGAAAGGACTTTAATATATTTAATCTTTTCCTACACTGCAATTCAGGTGACTTTCTTTCTGTCTTTCCATCTATATTTTTAAGGCTTCCTTTGAGTTGTCTAAAACTTTTAACTATATTATTGATCAGAATACTTGTAAATAGTTATGTACATTGAGGTTCTTCAGATGTGTAACATTGAATAGAATTACGCATTAATGGGGTCAGGATTTTTCCTTGCTTAAATCAAGCATGGGGCAGTGGGTGGAATTTGAGCAGCATTTGGTTTCTAGTAATGTTTTGGCTTTGGGCTGTTGGGACCTCATGTTTGCTTATTGGCTCTAGACCAATAAGGGCTAGGGAGGTTTTGTGAACAGAGCAGAGGCGGGTGAACTGTCTACTTGGGTCGATACCTCGTGCTACTGAAGCTGTGGATGGAGATTATGTTTTACCAGCTTTGACTGGCATGTGACCTATAAGTGTGTTATGTGAGGGGCTGGTTATGGCATAGCTTGGGATCTTCCTGCAGTGACGACTTGTGAGTTGAAGTAAGAAGTACTTTGGCGTGACTGACACCTATGCTTGCTTGCCCTTGGCCCAGCGAGAGCTCATTAATAGGTTGCCCATCTTATTAATTCCATAAGTTGCATAGACTGTCTGCTATTTGTATATTTATTTGCTTACTTCTGTGGTATCACTGATTTCAAAATTGTTTCTGTGCACTTGGAGTATAGTAGGGTCTTGGAAGTAATGCTGGACCTGAAGTTGGTAGGAAAACGCTGTTAATACAGTTTAGGATTTGTTGACCAGCTACTGAAAAGTAATGAACTGGCACTGATGAATCTTTTCCAGCTCATTGCAACATATTTTATGTCAGGCACTGAATTAGGGAGCAATTCTAGAAGCTTACAGTTGTGCCACATTGGACTGACAATCAAGTCTGTCTTGAGTGAGACAGGGTCTATCTTCAGATCGTCGGTTTTAATGATACTAAGACCAACGCAAACAAATGGACCGCTGGGTTGAGCACTACCTAGAACTGTACTCCAGGGAGAATGTTGTCACTGAGACTGCCCTCAATGCAGCCCAGCCTCTACCAGTCATGGATGAGCTGGACATACAGCCAACAAAGTCGGAACTCAGTGATGCCATTGATTCTCTAGCCAGCGGAAAAGCCCCTGGGAAGGACAGCATTACCCCTGAAATAATCAAGAGTGCCAAGCCTGCTATACTCTCAGCACTACATGAACTGCTATGCCTGTGCTGGGACGAGGGAGCAGTACCCCAGGACATGCGCGATGCCAATATCATCACCCTCTATAAAAACAAAGGTGACCGCGGTGGCTGCAACAACTACCGTGGAATCTCCCTGCTCAGCATAGTGGGGAAAGACTTTGCTCGAGTTGCTCTAAACAGGCTCCAGAAGCTGGCCGAGCGCGTCAACCCTGCGGCACAGTGTGGCTTTTGCGCAGAGAGATCGACCGTTGACATGCTGTTCTCCCTTCGTCAGATACAGGAGAAATGCCGTGAACAACAGATGCCCCTCTACATTGCTTTCATTGACCTCACCAAAGCCTTTGACCTCGTCAGCAGACGTGGTCTCTTCAGACTACAAGAAAAGATTGTATGCCCGCCAAAGCTACTAAGTATCATCACCTCATTCCATGACAATATGAAAGGCACAATTCAACATGGTGTCTCCTCATCAGACCCTTTTCCTATCCTGAGTGGCGTGAAACAGGGCTGTGTTCTCGCACCCACACTTTTTGGGATTTTCTTCTCCCTGCTGCTTTCACATGCGTTCAAGTCCTCTGAAGAAGGAATTTTTCTCCACACAAGATCAGGGGGCAGGTTGTTCAACCTTGCCCGTCTTAGAGCGAAGTCCAAAGTACGGAAAGTCCTCATCAGGGAACTCCTCTTTGCTGACGATGCTGCTTTAACATCTCACACTGAAGAGTGCCTGCAGAGTCTCATCAACAGGTTTGCGGCTGCCTGCAATGAATTTGGCCTAACCATCAGCCTCAAGAAAACGAACAAGAAGTCCCCGAGACGGCCAACATCCCCAGCTTATACACACTACTGAGTCAGCGGCGCTTGAGATGGCTTGGCCATGTGAGCCGCATGGAAGATGGCAGGATCCCCAAGGACACGTTGTACAGCGAGCTCGCCACTGGTATCAGACCCACCGGCCGTCCATGTCTCCACTTTAAAGACGTCTGCAAATGCGACATGAAATCCTGTGACATTGATCACAAGTCGTGGGAGTCAGTTGCCAGCATTCGCCAGAGCTGGCGGGCAGCCATAAAGATGGGGCTATAGTGTGGTGAGTCGAAGAGACTTAGTAGTTGGCAGGAAAAAAGACAGAGGCGCAAGGGGAGAGCCAACTGTGTAACAGCCCCGACAAACAAATTTCTCTGCAGCACCTGTGGAAGAGCCTGTCACTGTAGAATTGGCCTTTATAGCCAGTCCAGGCACTGCTTCACAAACCACTGACCACCTCCAGGCGCTTTTCCATTGTCTCTCGAGATAAGGAGGCCAGAGAAGAGGTATTTATGATTTTGGGAATCTGTGAAATGGACGTTCAGCGGGACTGATAGAGCAATGATTGCTTTAGAACTTAGTCAAAAGTTTTGTGGAAAAGTCTCTTCTTAGGCAGTGATGCTCTGCATTTGTCCTACTCCAAAAGATTTTATGTTGAGCTGTGACAGTGTGCCTTCCTGCTTGGGAAGCTTCAGCTGACCTGGTTGTATTGTTGACTTTCTCCCTACTCTAAGGAATTGGGAGATTTATTTATTTTATTAAAATCTTGGAACAGCTATGCTGGGACTTTGCTACCATAGTATATAGAAAAAGGTGTTCATCTTTTATCTTGGCTTTCACCAGTATGAGATAGGCATTCAGTTCTACTAAAATGTTAGAGAGGGGGACAAAGAAGTTTCGTTGTATAGAGCATTACTCTTATACTTGGCTATTTGAAACCTATCTTTGTCAGTGCAAATGCCAGTTCTGGGATGTCATGGTTAAAGACTGAGGTAGATTTTGGGGCCTCTCGCTTGCTGGACACTGGGTGGTAGCATCACAAAAATTGCTGAGTAATAGCACCTCACTTCTGCTTTTGTTGTGGATGCAGCAATTCTCCCATGGGCCTACCGCTATGGGAGGGGCTGGAGCACCTCCTTGAGCCACTTAAAATGCTATTCAGGGTCTTGTGATGTACCTAGGACCGATTGCTATTTTCGAAGAGTATGGGGCAGTGTATGTCCTACATGCTCTATCCGGTATCGTTTGGTTGTCCAGTTGAAGATGATTCTATCACGTAAGTCTTTGTTTATTTTTGTCAGGCCAGAAGGAGCAGTAGTGCTTCATGAGGCCCCGCAGAAATACTGCAGGCCGTCACCCTGTACACCTTGCCTTGCTTTCCCTCCACCTGCCACCTCATGGCAGCCTCTTCGCTGCTTGAACAGGTGATAGGCCTGTGCACTTCACTGATTGTCTGAAAGTCAGAATCTACCCACCCATGTTTTGTAATGGAGTGGTAACATTTGTAGTCCAAGAAGTAGCCAAATTCTGATTACTCAGGAGGACTGTGGTGAGTTTGGTCACATTGTGTAATGTCATCTGCATAGAGTATAATATTGTGCTGCATTCCTTTAGGTTGCACTCTGCATATGCATGTCTGTTGCTACTTGAGGCCAGGGAGGTAATGAGCAAGGATATCTTTGCCTGATTAGAAGGAGACTGGTGGAGGCATATCCATTAGTTTTCACTGAAGCAGAAGAATCAAAGATGGATTTAGATTTTTTTTCCGAAAATATACTTTATTCATAAAATTTGCAAAAATACATTACAAAATAGTTCAAAACCGTTCAAATTTCACATTTCGGAAAGTACAATAGAGAGCAGATTTCTTTGATACAGAAACATGAAGTGCCTCACAATTCTTGCCATTCCACTTTAAATGCAAAGTACATTGGCATTAGATAGCAAAAACAACATTTTGGTGCATACAGCCCGAGGGGTTTTACACAGGTTCCAAACCCTCTGTGTACTATGGCAGGAGGACCTTGCACAATGGCCTTTCCCCATTGAGCCTTTGCGGTGGCTGTGCCAAGCTTTAGTGCGTCCCTCCGCATCTAGTCCTGGACCTTGGAATGTGCCAGTCTGCAAAACTTGGCTGTGGACAATTCTTTGCTCTTGAAGACCAGCAAGTTTCGGGCAGACCAAAGTGCGTCCTTCACTGTGTTGATGTGTATCTCAGTGTGCGTCCCTGGGAGCAGCACGTGGAGCACAGAGTCGTGTGTTACAGAGCTGCTCGGGATGAACCTTGACATTGGCCACTGCATCTCTTTCCACACCTGCTTTGCAAAGGCACATCCCAGAAGGAGGTGGGCAACAGTCTGTTCCCCACCACAGCCACCTTGAGGGCAGTGTGCGGAGGCAGTGAGATTCTGGGCGTGCAGGAAGGATCTAACGGGAAGGGCCCTTCTCACCACCAGCCAAGCTGCATCTTGGTGCTTGTTTGAAAGTTCTGGTGATGAGACTTTCTGCCAAATGACTTTGACAGTCTGCTCGGGGAACTATCCGACAGGATCCACCATCTCCTTTACCTGTAGGACCTTGACATTCCGTGCAGACCACTGCCTGATGGATTGGTGGTCAAAGGTGTTTGTCTGCACAAACTTTTCCACGAAGGATAGGTGGTACGGCACGGTCCAACTGGATGGAGTGTTCCACAGCAATGTGCCAGACCCATCCTTCGCAACACCGGGGACAGATAGAACCTCAGCATGTAGTGACACTTGGTGTTTGCATATTGGGGCTTTACGCACAGCTTCAGGCAGCCACACACGAAGGCGGACATCAGGATGACGTTGTGTCCCTCCCTACCTGGTCATTTTGCATCTCCTAGATAAAGTGGAAAATGGCTCGGGTGACCGCCGTGGTGCAGGAATGGGTATGGGCCAGACCTGCGCCACATACAGCAACAACGTGAACACCTCGCACCTGATGACCAGGTTCTTGCCTGCAATGGAGAGAGAACGCTGCTCTCACATGCTCAGTTTATGGTGCATCATGGCTACTCACTTCTTCCAGGTTTTTGCACACACCCCGGCCCTTCCGAACTATATCCACGGTAGAGCATGGCTACCCGACCCGAAGCCGACGGGACCCGATGGCATGTGTCTGGTTCGGTTCGGGTCGCTTTTCTGGGTCTGGCATTCGGGTTCAGGTCCGGGTCTGGTCGGGCTGGGTCAGACACAGTGACAGCCAGGACGTCAAGGCAGGAAACACTCCACACTAGTCTGCAGTGAGCGATTCCATTGAAGGTAGAGCACAATCGCTTTAATATAATCAACTTTATTCCGGTGGTCGGGTTGGGTGTGGGAAAAAATGAAAGGACTCTGGTTGGGTCGGGCTTGGGCCGGATGTGGTTCTGTCGGGCTCGGGTCGGGTTTCATTTGCAGAATCGAGCATGCCTTTAATCCCCAGCACCTTCAGGTAGTCTGACCTGACGGTGAAGGGGACATAGGATCAGTCGGCCCATTTCCCAAAGAACATGGCCTCGCTCTTGCCGCGATTTGCTTTGGCTCCGGAGGCCAGTTTGAACTGGTCGCAGATACTCATCAGTCTGCGAATGGACAGCAGATCCAAGCAGAAGACGGCGACATCATCCATGTACAGGGAGGCTTTGACCTGAGTGCCTCCGCTGCCTGGGATTGTTACTCCTCTTATGCCCGCATCCTTCCTAATGGACTCCGCAAACAGACAAGACGGGAGAGAGAGGACATCCCTGTCTGACACTAGATTTGATCGGGGAACTTTGATTCCCACCCGTTGATTGAGACTGCGCTACTGATGTTTGTGTAGAGCAGTTTGATCCAATTGCAGATTCCCTCCCCAAACCCCATTTTGGAGAACACGCCCCTCATGTACGTGTGCGATATCCTGCCAAAAGCCTTCTCCTGGTCCAAGTTGATGAGGCAGGTGTCCACCCCCGTCCCGTACGTAGGCGATTGTATCCCTGAGTGGCACGAGACTATCGGAGATCTTACTGCCGGGTGCAGCACAGGTCTGGTCAGGGTGAATCACCAACTGCAGTGCAGACTTGACCTGACTGGCGATGAGTTTGGACAGAATCTTTGTAGTCTACATTAAGCAGTGAGATGGGCTGCCAATTTCTGATTTCTGCCCTCTTCCCCCTTCCGCTTGTAGATGAGGGTGATGATGCCTTTCCTCATGGATTCTGACATGCTTTGACTCTGATTTTTTAAATTTTTATTTCCAAAATATACTTTATTCATAAAAATCTGTTTTTTTTAAAAAAAAATACATTACAAAACAGTTCCAAACAGCACCAAGTCAAACAATACAAAGAGTGGAAAGGAGATCAGTTTCCTTCAATACAGGAGTGAGTTGCCGCACAACCCTTCCATTTCGTTTTTCATGCCATGTACATTTTACAGCAAACAAATATTTTCCGGATACAGTTCGAGGGGTTTTCCATGGATCCAGCCCCTCAGTTCAGCTTGGTGGGGGGACCTTACAAAGTGGTCTTTCCCCATTGAGCCTTTGCTGCGGCTGCCCCAAGCTTTAGTGCGTCCCTCAGCATGTAGTCCTGGACCTTGGAATGTGCCAGTCTGCAACATTCGGTCGTGGGCAACTCTTTGCGCTGGAAGACCAGCAAGTTTCGGGCAGACCAAAGGGCGTCTTTCACCGAATTGATAGTCCTCCAGCAGCAGTTGATGTTTATCTCTGTGTGCGTCCCTGGGCACAGCCCGTAGAGCACAGACTCCTATGTTACAGAGCTGCTTGGGATGAATCTCGACAAAAACCACTGCTTCTCTTTCCACACCTGCTTTGCAAAGTCACATTCCAGAAGGAGGTGGGCAACCGTCTCTTTGATTTTGATGCATTGTATGGTTCTCACCCTTGAAATGAAAGGGCTAGGATTTATATCACACCGTTGTCCACCCCAGCATGCCCCAAAGCACTTTAGGGTCAATGAAGTACTGAAGTGTTGTAATGTTGGAAAGACTGGTGCCAATTTGTACATAGCAAGGTCCCACAGATAGCAATGAGATAAATGACCAGATAAATTTTTTTTGTGATATTGGTTGAGGAATAAAATATCGGCCAGGATCTGGGAGAACTCTCTTGCTCTTCTTTGCTTAGTGCCATGGGATTATTTGCATCCATCAGAGAGGCAAAGACGGTCACTTGCTTTAACATCTTGTTGAAAATTTGGCACCCTGACAGTGCAGCGTGCCCTCAGTGCTGTAGTGAAGTATCAGCCTAGATTATGTGCTCACGTTCTCTGGATTGGTACTTGAGCCTGCTGACTCAGAGGCGGGAGGGCGACTCACCGATCCAAGGCTCACACCTAAAGTTGAATTGCTTGAGCAGGAGAAGTAAGAATTCTATCTGGTCCAATTCTTTCAGTGTCCAGGGTTTAGTATTTGAATATGTTCGTTGCAGTGGTACACTATAAGTAGTTGTCTGATAATGACTTCTGAAATCTGTCCCTTGTATTAAGGGAACTACTGAATCCAGTTTGCAACACCCAAGATTTTGGTTAGGATTTTTGTAGCTGCTACTAGGCAGGGATTTTGTTCTGTAAGATGTTGATACTTTAAATTCTGACCCTCTTTATTGTCCCCTATTGTAATTGTCCTGACTAGATATAATATAGTGTTCTTATTGCTTCTTTGGGAGCTACATAGCTTCTTTATACCAGTTATGTTGGAAAATCTAACAGGAACAAGGAAAGGCCATTCAGTCAAATGAAGTTTATTCCCTTTTAGTACATTAAATGTTGCAGCCTGACATCTAACTGCACTTTGAATATTCCTAATGTCTTTGTCTATATTATCTTGCATGACAAATTATTCCTGACATTTTATCACCCTTTGAATTAAGTTCCTTCCACTAGCCATTCTAAATTAACTGTCCATTTATTAAAATTTATGTTGTCTTGTCCTATTTTGAAAGTATATTCTAGGGTAGCCTTATTGTACCAGTTAATATTTTATATACCTCTTTGAAGTTCCCTCTCAACTTTCTTGAACTTGTGCTTCGCTGCCTTCACTTGTAGTTCATCTGCTTTGCACTTGATGTCATTTTTGTTGTTTCTGTGCACTGCTTTTTTTTATAATGTCATAAGAATCAAATAAAGTACTCTGAGTATGGTCTCATGGTGCATTATAAAGCAAGTGGAAATGTTTTTTGATACTGATTTTGGAAGACATTTAAATGATTGTGGTACAAAAATTGTACATTCCTTCCAGTTGAATTTTTTTTTAACATTTTCTACCCTGCTTTCTTCCATCTTCCACAGGTGTTTTAGTCACGTGACCCAGGTAATGAGCATTGACAGAATAGTTGATTATAAGGAGTGGGAAACACAGACAAGCCTGATTCTGTGTTTACCGGATATCCATACATGCACCTGCCAATAGCAGTCATTTGATGTAGATAAGGAGTTTGATGACTCGTTTTCACCCCCGCTCCCCCATGGCAGACCCAGGATGCTAAAGCCAGTTTTAGTATTCCTATTGCCATCCTGGCTCAAGTCAGACAGGGAATCAAACTGCAGAGCATCTCTGCCTATTAAGTTCAGCATCGCATTGATGCAGTTGTCCATTGAGCCTTTGAGATAGCATCTAATAGAAAAGTTTTAGATTGGTATTAGAGTTCATATCTAGTTTAGATGAAGGGCTTGCTGTAAGTCCTAGACAGAATGAGTTTGGGTAGATCACGGTAGTTTGTCTGTGTTGCAGATTTAGAATTTCCCACTAGTATGAGAACTGGACAAATTCACTTTGCTGATGAGGCAAATTATTGATCATGAAGGAATAGCTTTTCCCTGCATCTGGCCTGTGCTTCAGCAGGCCACCAAAATACTTGATTCAGATGTAAATGCCGTTTAGCTGCACCTATCCCTCATCTTTACATTTGAGTAAATTAATCATAAGAACCATCTCTGACAAAATATATTTAGTTGCGAGTGAAATGGCCAGCCACAGTTGATTGACAGTACTGCATCCTTTCTGTTGTAAAGGAGAGGAGAAATGCAAGGTAAAGATTGGTAATGTTACTAAAATTTGTTGGATCAGTTCCAAAATTTGGCATCCCTAAAATCAAATTGCTGAAATAATGGTAGAGTTTTGAAACAAGGAGCCTCGTTAGTGGTTAGTAATAAGTTGCTGGTAGATGGAATTTGATGAACTTGATAATTGAAGATGCAGTGAGTAGAGACAGTTGCATGTAGGCTAAAGTAGAAATCCTAAACATTACAAATGCAAGTGAAAAACTAAGAATGTAGAGGACTAGGTGTGAGTGGGTTATGTTTGTTCCTTAAAAGGGGAATTGTACAGTAGTTCAAATTATAGCTTAAAAAATGAACCTGTTGGCTAGCTCCCATAGTCAATATTTTGAGCAGTGCCACTGTAGTTGTCAGGTATTTATTTTCAATAAAATATACTTCAGTTATGAACATACGAATTAAGAGCTGGAGTAGGCCATTCGGTCCCTCGAGCCTACTCTGCCATTTGATAAGATCATGGCTGATCTGATTGTGGCCTCAACTCTACTTTCCTGTCTACCTGCAGTTACCTTTGATTCCCTTGTCAATTAAGAATCTATCTAACTCAGGCGAAAAAATATTCAGCCTCCATTGCTCTGAGGAAGAGAATTCCACATCCTAATGACCCTCAGAGAAAATTTCTCCTCGTCTCTGTCTTAAATGAGAGACCCCTTATTTTTAAACTATGTCCCCTAGTTTTATTTGCCTCCATAAGGGGAAACATCCTTTCAGCATCCAGTTGGTATGCTGGTGAAATTTGTTAAATATATGGACCATATTTGAGAATGTAACTGAATGTGGAGAAATGGCAAGTTTTGTGATTGTTGCAAAGTGGTGTGTTTTGTTTTTGTCAAAGTTGCAATTTATTTAAAGTTCTTTAATACTGACAGCGAAGGTTTTTGACATTTAATTTTCATGAGAAGCAGGTCCACTAAAAGATGCTGGATTTATTTCTCTAAGTACAGCGGTACATTAAATATTTACTTGACTGCCACTCTAAGAATGTTCAGACTGATTAATAGAATCAGCCTACGTCTGCATTTAAACAATTTTTGACTGTCAAAGTATAGTTGTAACCATCTACATTTGAGAAGTAGTTATAATTGGATTCCTAACAGATCTGGAACTACTCCAAGTAATTTCTATGCTGGGAGGGTGGTGCAGGTGGGAGAAGTGGTAAAAATGGGGAGGATTGATGTCAAGGAAGGATTTAAACATAAGGATGAGAATTTTAAGTTTGGGCTACTGGCATCTAATGTAGGTCAGTGAAGATAGGGGTGATGGGCATGCAGGACTATGTGTGGGATAGCAGAGTTTACAATGGGTTGACGTTTTTATGTAAGTCCTGCCAGAAGAACATTGGAATATTTGAGCTTGTAGGTGACAAAAGCATATATGAGGGTTTCAATGAAATATCAGCTGAAGTAGGGTTGGAGGTGGGTAATATCACAGATGTGGAATTAGGTAGTTGTTGCGATGGAAAGGCTGTGGTGCTGAAAGTTTAGCTCCGGGTCCGATAGAACGCAGAGGTTGTGAATGGTCTGGTTCAACGCGAGGCAGCGGTTTGGGAGGGGCTGATGTTCGTGGAAAGCTTGCGATGAGGTCTGAAGTATGATTGCTTAGGTCATTCAAACTGTTAACTGTAGGAAATTGTGGCACATCTGGGACCGAGTGATGGACAAGCAGAGAGCAAATGGAGGTGTAGAAGGAGGTTGTGGACAGGTAGAGCGAGGTGGCTGTAGAAGCTGAGTCCATAATCTGTGAAGTCACCAAGGGCAGGAGGTAGGTAAAGAGGAGGAGGCAAACGATGGGTCCTCAGATGACTCATGGGATAGCCGTTTGGGTGCGATTGTTGGAGTCATTTACAGAATCACAGCACTGTTATAGCGCATGAGAAGGCCATTCGGCCTATCGTGTCCGCACCAGCTCTCCAAAAGAACAATTTACTTGGTGCTATTTCCCTGCCTTCTCCTGTAACCCTGCACGTTCTTCCTTTTCATATAACAGTCTAATTCCCTTTTGAATGCTTCAATTGAACCTGCCTCCACCGCACTCTCAGGCAGCGCCATCCAGACTGTAACCACTTTGGCATGATCCCGTCTTTTTTTTCCTCTTGGGGAAATATGTGGTGTGTCTTTAAGACAGCAAAGGATCAGTACTGCTTTAAGAAGCAGCAGACCTCAGAAGTTACCGAAAAGGTGCATTCTCGTTGCTTTAGATACAGCCATTCGGAGACTGCGATACAAAGGATGCATTCTCGTTGCCTTGGATACAGCCACTTGGACTGAGCATCGAGAGATACATTTGTTACAGTTTAATTTTGAACTGGCTTAAGGCGCAAACAGCCTGTTCTAAGAGGAGACAGACAGACAGCTGTGTGTTAGCACCTGAAAGGAGAAACAGACCATTTAAACTGAAGGAAGAGAATTTCGTCTGTTGATTTATTACTATCTCTCAAAATTCTAAAAAAAGTCAAGCCAAAACAGAGATCTCTGATAATTTAAACTGAAGGAAGAGAAGTTAGACTGTGACAATCTTTTATCCTTCAAAAATTCTAAAGCCAAATTGATTCATTTAAGAAGTGTTTGCAAGCCGTTAATTGTTGAAATTCACTGCTGGAGAAGGAGAGCATCACTTACTGCTGGAATTAGACTACGAACTGTTCGACTGTTGAAGAACCTTTTTTCTCTATCGGACGGCTGTGAGGACTTCAAGCAACATTGGACTGTAAATTTGCAAGGATTCTAATTTTTTCTATTTTAAATGTTGTTTATGTCTTAGTGTTTAAGAATTTCGTTTTTCTAAATAAACAGTTAGTTTGTTGATTTAAAGACACCTGGTTTGGTTAGCCTCATTCGGGGGTTAATAGATGGTACAATTTGGCTGGGTCTTTCCTTAATTTGGAAAGTTTAAAATGATATGTTAGGCAATCTGTGGAGGGAATTAACAGTATGTTTCTCCCACCCCAATCAGAATCGTATATTTTGATTGGGGGTTTTGACTGGAGTGGTCGGTCATTGCATATTAATTGGGGGCTCGCTCGCAGTTCAATCATATTTAATTCGGTGGCTTGCATCTGGGATCAGAATCAGACTAATTTGGAGGGATCGCATTTGGAATCGTAGTTACTCGTCTCTGAGATAACGTTTAAATTGGGGTCTTGTGTTTGGCATCATATTTAATTGCTCTCGAGTCTGAGCTCATAACAGTTGGAAACTCGATTATTGGGATCGAAATCTAACACCAATTACAAAGAAATGAAAAGAACCAGGTCTCTTGAATAATAAGTTATAGTCTATACCATTTGTAATGGCATTAGTGGTTGTAGCAGAGCTTTTGGGAAAGCAGAATGTTTCCCTGAGTGACTTGATAACTAATTAAGAACAAATTGGCAGTGAAATTGGGGTTGGAATTGAAATCGGGTGCCAAAAAAGCAGAGATAATTGACATAATAGCCAAATATCTGGAATTAGAAGATGATGATACAGATGAAGGGCAATACGAGGAACAAGAAAGGGAATACGAGAGACAAGAAGGTAGTAGGTCTGAGAGTGATGCAGTGGTATTGGCTGAGGTTCAGTTAAAAATGAAAAAACTGGAGCTGCAACAGGAAAAAGAAAAAACAATAGAATTAAGAAAACCTGAACTTCAAACAGAAAGTGAAAGAGAAGAGAGGGAATTTTAAGTTAAAAGTGATGGAACTAAGACAAAAGGGTCAGGATGAATCTGAATTTAGATCAGGACCCAGCGAGAAGTTGTTTAAATTTATACAAGCTCTTCCTAAGTTCGAGGAAAGGGAGGTAGAGGCATTTTTCATATCTTTTGAAAAAATAGCCAAACAGATGAAATGGCCGAAAGAAAGCTGGACATTGCTCATGCAGGGCAGGTTGGTAGGCAGAACTCATGAAGCTTATGCCATGTTTTCTGAAGAGGCTTCTGCAGATTGAGATGGTAAAAAAGGCTATTCTCGCTGTTTATGAGTTAGTCCCTGAAGCTTACTGTCAGAAGTTTAGGAACTTGCATAGATTGGCTGGGCAGACATATTTAGAATTTGAGAAGGTGAAGTAAATGAATTTTGACTGTTGGATATGGGCATTAAAGATGGAAACCACATATGAGAACCTTTGAGAATTAATTCTCTTAGAGTTTAAAAACTCCATTCCTTCAGTAGTGAGAACTCATATAGATAACCTCAAAGTTTTGAAAGCTGGGCAAGCAGCAGAGATTGCTGATGATTTTGAGCTTGTGAATAAGTTAACCTATTTTGTCCGTCACCGCCATAAACCCAAGAAGGATAGAAAGTGGGAGAGTGAAAGGAAGGCAAGTAGCCGGGGGCAAGAAGGAACAGCTGGGAATGCCCCAGTATCACCACCTCAGGTCAGAAAGGAAGGTGCTGAGGGTAGAAGTGAGGTTCGCAAGCCAAAGTGTTATCATTGCGACAAAATTGGTCATCTTCGTTCAGAGTGCTGGAAATTGTGAGGTAAGCCCATAGGACTTGTTGGGGTACGCAAAGTTAGTGCAGAGGAAAAGACTCTGACTGAGAGTATAGCAGACCAGGCTATAGCTTTAACGACAGCTGTGAATGTGAAACCAAATACTAAAACTTAAAGCGAGTGTGGAGGTTAAGAATAAAATACCTGAGAGTTGTAGTGAATTTCTGTCAAAGTGGAGAGTAACCGTATCCTGTAAGTGAGGCAGGAAAACCTATCATACTCAGGGACACAGGAGCAACCCAAACACTCTTGTTGGGGAAAGATATAAGGTTTCCACCAGAGAGCACTTTGAGCGCTAAAGTTTTAGTTAATGGAATTGGCGGGGAGTATATACCCGTACCTTTGTATAAAGCACGCCTAAAGAGTGACTTAATATCTGGGATAGTAACTGTAGGTGTTATAGAGTCATAGAGTCTTACAGCACAGAAACAGGCCCTATGGCCCAATGCGCCTGCGCCGACCATCAAGTACCCGTCCTAACTAATCCCATTTCCCTGCACTTGGCCCATAGTCTTGTATGTTATGGCGTTTCAAGTGCTCGTCTAAATACTTCTTAAATGTTGTGAGGGTTCCTGCCTCTACCACCCCTTCAGGCAGTGTGTTCCAGATTCCAACCACTCACTGGGTGAAAAAATTCCTCAACTCCCCTCTAAATCTCCCCCCCATCCCAAATCTATGGCCCCTAGTTATTGACTCCTCCGCTAAGGAAAAAAGTTTCTTCCTATCTATCCTATCAATGCCCCTCATAATTTTGTATACCTCAATCAGGTCCCCCCTCAGCCGCCTTCGCTCCAAGGAAAACAACCCCAGCCTATCCAGTCTGTCTTCATAACTGAAATGCTCCAGCCCAGGCAACATCCTGGTGAATCTCCTCTGCACACTCTCCCTTGCAATCACATCCTTCCTGTAGTGTGGCGACCAGAACTATACACAGCACTCCAACTGTGGCCTAACCGGCGTTTTTTACAGCTCCATCATAATCTCCCTGCTCTTATATTCTATGCCACGGCTAATAAAGGCAAGCATCCTGCATGCCCTCCTAACCACCCCATCCACCTGTGCCGCCACCCCCAGTGATCTATGGATAAGCACCCCAAGGTCCCCCTGACCCTCTGCACTCCCCAGGGTCCCACCATCCATTGTATACTCCATTGCCTTGTATTTGGTATTTTTATTTTAGGGTCGATGATGATTTACATACTAAATGATTTTGTTCACTATTTCAGGTACTAGCTGGGATCATAGGTGTAAAGCAAGGGAAAAAAAATGCCCTCTTATTCACCAGAAGCCTTTGAGACATTTTATTATTTAACTGTACAGACAGAGCAGCCACATGATATCAGAGAATGCAAAAGGAATGGGCCTATTTCCCAGCAGGCAAATAAACCAAGTGATTGGGTTGTCCATAGTTTACCAGTAAAGGGAATTGATCTCCCTAGGAAATGATTTGGCAGGATCAAAAGTAGCAGTTTCTCCTATAGTTACAGAGGAACCATGTGAAATTAAGGAAACTGAGCAATTACAGGAACATGTTCTGAGAATAGTTCCTGCATGTGTAGTTACCTGAGCAATGGCTAAACAGGATCCATTGTCAGAGGTAAAAGGGGCACCACAAATAGATAGCCAGGCATCTGAAACCTTATTTGGGGATTTAGATAATTCAAATGAGATGTTTAACGGATCGTCTATCAGTGTAGCCACAGCAAGCTGATCCAGAGATATACCAAATGGCACAGATGGCTCTGTCAGAAGCTGATGAGAAAGGAGTTCCGGAAGGCTATTATATGGCAAACGGGGTTTTGAGGAGGAAATCGAGACCGCCTCATAGGCCTGCCGACGAAGACTGGACAGTTGTTGAACAGATAGTGGTACAACCTAAATATCGCCAAGGATAATTAAGATTAGCACACGACATTCCTTTTGCAGGACTTGGGGGAATTCGGAAGAGCAAATCACACATCAGCCAACATTAATTACTGGCCAGTCTTACAAAGGATGTGAGACAATTTTGTAGAACATGCCACATATGTCAAATGGTGGGAAAACCACAACCTACCATAAAACCAGGGGATGAAGCGTTAGTGTTGTTACCATCACAGGGAGAACCATTAAAAGCACGGTTCAGTGGCCCATATAGAGTGATCAAAAGAGTGGGTAAGGTAGATTACTTGATTGACACCCCTGATCGGCGGAAGAAGAACCGGTTGTGTCACATCAATATGCTCAAACAATATTACCGCAGGGAGGAGGATAAGCTAGTACAAGTATGTCAGGTAATCAGGACTGTTGAGAAGGAAAAGGATAGTGAGGATGAGGCAGAAGTAGGCCTAGGAAATTCTCAGATTGAACCTCCAATTATCCAATTAGCGAATGCAGAATGGCTAGGAAAATTAAACAATAGGCTTTTACACTTAGAGGCAAAACAGTGTGAAGTCCTAATCAGCGTTTTCACAACGTTTCAAAAAATTTGTAGTGATAAGCCAGGATGTACAACCTTAGCCACACCTGATGTGGGTATAGGGGGAACCATCCCTTTAAAACAACTTCCTTGTTGCTTAGGTCTAGACAGACAGGCCCGATTGGAAGCAGAGGTACAATGCATGCTGCAGGGCAGCTTAGATGAACCTAGTCAGGTCAGCTGGAATTCACAGATGGTCTTGATGACTAAACCTGGTGGGTCGGCTCAAACTTGCATAGACTCTGGTAAAAGTCACTGTGGTAAAGAAGGCAGACTCCTACCCAAATTCTCATTTAAAGGACTGTATGGATAGAGTGGGCAACACAGTGTGTCTTAAAGAGACAGATGTGTTCGAGGAAACCTGTCAAATTCCTTTGATACCCCAGGGTAAGAAAAAATCAGCTTCTGTCACACCAGACAGGGTTTTCCAGTGTCAAGTGATGCCACATAGGTTAGGGAGTACTCGAGAAAATTCTCAGAATAGTGAACCCAGTCGTGGTCAGTGCTCCGAGCTGTACAGTTCACCTGGCTGAGGTGATGGACAATAGGGACACTTGGAGGGAAAACACGAAACAATTGGAAGACTATGCTTGGAAATTTAAAAGGGGTTAGTTAGGATAGCCTTTTGAAAGTTTAAAGCCGAAATGTTCTGGTGGAACTTGTTGCTATAGTCTTAGAATTTTTAGGAAAGCGTATGCCTGTAAATACGAAAAACAAATGTGTTGCGTTTTTTTCAATTTGTATTTTTTTTACTCATTGTAATGAAACACATTTCAGGAATGGCGTTTCATTCCACCGGGGCGGAGGTGTCATGACCCCGTCTTTTTTTTCCTCTCCGGGAAATGTGTGGTGTGTCTTTAAGACAGCAAAGGATCAGTACTGCTTTAAGAAGCAGCAGACCTCAGGAGTTACCGAGAAGGTGCATTCTCGTTGCTTTGGATACAGCTATTCGGAGACTGCGATTCAAAGGGTGCATTCTTGTTGCCTTGGATGCAGCCACTTGGACTGAGCATCGAGAGATACATTTGTTACAGTTTAATTTTGAACTGGCTTAAGGCGCAAACAGCCTGTTCTAAGAGGAGACAGACAGACAGCTGTGTGTTAGCACCTGAAAGGAAAAACAGACTATTTAAACTGAAGGAAGAGAATTTCGTCTGTTTATTATCTCTCAAAATTCTAAAAAAGTCATGTCAAAACAGATCAATTTAAACTGAAGGAAGAGAAGTTAGATTGTGACGATCTATTATCCCTCAAAAATTCTAAAGTCAAATTGATTCATTTAAGAAGTGTTTGCAAGTCGTTAATTGTTGAAATTCATTGCTGGAGAAGGAAAGCATCACTTACTGCTCGAATTAGACTACGGACTGTTCCACTGTTGAAGAACCTTTTTTCCTCATCCGACGGCTGTGAGGACGTCAAACAACATTGGACTGTAAATTTGCAAGGATTCTAATTTTTTCTATTTTAAATGTTGTTTATGTCTTAGTGTTTAAGAATTTCGTTTTTCTAAATAAACAGTTAGTTTGTTGATTTAAAGACACCTGGTTTGGTTAGCCTCATTCGGGGGTTAATAGATGGTACAATTTGGCTGGGTCTTTCCTTAATTTGGAAAGTTTAAAATGATATGTTAGGCAATCTGTGGAGGGACAGGATTGAATTAACAGTGTGTATCGCCCACTTATCAGAACACCCACAGCTGTTACAAAAATTTCTAAATTCACTTGTAACAGCCCTTCAAAACACTCCCACAGGGGACGCTGAGACCAAGTGGGCCCACATCAGAGATGCCATCTGTGAGTCAGCTTTGACCACCTACGGCAAAAGTGCGAAGAGAAATGCAGACTGGTTTCAATCTCATAATGAAGAGCTGGAACCGGTCATAGCCGCTAAGCACATTGCACTGTTGAACTACAAGAAAGCCCCCAGCGAGTTAACATCCGTAGCACTTAAAGCAGCCAGAAACACTGCACAAAGAACAGCCAGGCGCTGCGCAAACGACTACTGGCAACACCTATGCAGTCATATTCAGCTGGCCTCAGACACCGGAAACATCAGAGGAATGTATGATGGCATTAAGAGAGCTCTTGGGCCAACCATCAAGAAGATCGCCCCCCTCAAATCTAAATCAGGGGACATAATCACTGACCAACCCAAACAAATGGACCGTTGGCTTGAGCACTACCTAGAACTGTACTCCAGGGAGAATGTTGTCACTGAGACTGCCCTCAATGCAGCCCAGCCTCTACCAGTCATGGATGAGCTGGACATACAGCCAACAAAATCGGAATTCAGTGATGCCATTGATTCTCTAGCCAGCGGAAAAGCCCCTGGGAAGGACAGCATTACCCCTGAAATAATCAAGAGTGCCAAGCCTGCTATACTCTCAGCACTACATGAACTGCTATGCCTGTGCTGGGACGAGGGAGCAGTACCTCAGGACATGCGCGATGCCAATATCATCACCCTCTATAAAAACAAAGGTGACCGCGGTGACTGCAACAACTACCGTGGAATCTCCCTGCTCAGCATAGTGGGGAAAGTCTTTGCTCGAGTCGCTCTAAACAGGCTCCAGAAGCTGGCTGAGCGCGTCTACCCTGAGGCACAGTGTGGCTTTCGTGCAGAGAGATCGACCGTCGACATGCTGTTCTCCCTTCGTCAGATACAGGAGAAATGCCGCGAACAACAGATGCCCCTCTACACTGCTTTCATTGATCTCACCAAAGCCTTTGACCTCGTCAGCAGACGTGGTCTCTTCAGACTACTAGAAAAGATTGTATGTCCACCAAAGCTACTAAGTATCATCACCTCATTCCATGACAATATGAAAGGCACAATTCAACATGGTGGCTCCTCATCAGAGCCCTTTCCTATCCTGAGTGGCGTGAAACAGGGCTGTGTTCTCGCACCCACACTTTTTGGGATTTTCTTCTCCCTGCTGCTTTCACTTGGTTTCAAGTCCTCTGAAGAAGGAATTTTGCTCCACACTAGATCAGGGGGCAGGTTGTTCAACCTTGCCCGTCTTAGAGCGAAGTCCAAAGTACGGAAAGTCCTCATCAGGGAACTCCTCTTCGCTGACGATGCTGCTTTAATAACTCACACTGAAGAGTGCCTGCAGAGTCTCATCGACAGGTTTGCGTCTGCCTGCAATGAATTTGGCCTAACCATCAGCCTCAAGAAAACGAACATCATGGGGCAGGACGTCAGAAATGTTCCATCCATCAATATTGGCGACCACGCTCTGGAAGTGGTTCAAGAGTTCACCTACCTAGGCTCAACTATCACCAGTAACCTGTCTCTAGATGCAGAAATCAACAAGCGCATGGGAAAGGCTTCCACTGCTATGTCCAGACTGGCCAAGAGAGTGTGGGAAAATGGCGCACTGACACGGAACACAAAAGTCCGAGTGTATCAAGCCTGTGTCCTCAGTAGCTTGCTCTATGGCAGCGAGGCCTGGACAACGTGTGTCAGCCAAGAGCGACGTCTCAATTCATTCCATCTTCGCTGCCTCCAGAGAATACTTGGCATCAGGTGGCAGGACCGTATCTCCAACACAGAAGTCCTCGAGGTGGCCAACATCCCCAGCTTATACACACTACTGAGTCAGCGGCGCTTGAGATGGCTTGGCCATGTGAGCCGCATGGAAGATGGCAGGATCCCCAAGGACACATTATACAGCGAGCTCGCCACTGGTATCAGACCCACCGGCCGTCCATGTCTTCGCTTTAAAGATGTCTGCAAACGCTACATGAAGTCCTGTGACATTGATCACAAGTCGTGGGAGTCAGTTGCCAGCGTTCGCCAGAGCTGGCGGGCAGCCATAAAGGCGGGGCTAAAGTGTGGCGAGTCGAAGAGACTTAGCAGTTGGCAGGAAAAAAGACAGAGGCGCAAGGGGAGAGCCAACTGTGTAACAGCCCTGACAAAAAAATTTTTCTGCAGCACCTGTGGAAGAGCCTGTCACACTAGAATTGGCCTTTATAGCCACTCCAGGCGCTGCTCCACACACCACTGACCACCTCCAGGCGCTTACCCATTGTCTCTCGAGATAAGGAGGCCAAAGAAAGAAAGAAGAAATAAAGAAATATTTTGACTGGGGCTTTGACTGGATTGGTCGTTCGTAACAACGTGTTGTGAGAAGTTTTTCCTCATGTTGCTTTTGCTTCTCTTACCCGTTATTTTAAATCTGTGCCCTCTCGTTCTCGATCCTTTCACAAATGGGAACAGTTTCTCCCTTTCTACTCTGTCCATACCCCTCATGATTTTGAATACCTCGACCAAATCACCTCTCAGCCTTCTCTTCAAGGAAAACAGTCCTAACTTCTCCAATCTGTCTTCATAACTGAAGGTCCTCTTCACTGGAACCATTCTCGTGAATCTTTTCTGTGCACTGTTCAATGCCCTAACGCCCTTCCTAAAGTGCGGTGCCCAGAACTGGATGCAATACTCCAGCTGAAGCCAAACGAGTGTCTTGTAAGTTCAGTATAACTTTGTAGAGATGCTTTGGCTACAATCTGATAAGTAAGAGTAGAGCCAAATGAGGGCAGTCCCACCAGCTGAACAGCAGGAGAAGTGTTGGAGGGGAGGAGGAGGATGTGCTTAATTGTCATAGGCTGCAATGAGGTCCAGGAGGATAAGGAATGAATCACCATTGGAGAGAATGCCATTTGTGACTTTGGTTAGAACTGTTTCACTGCTGTGGAAGGGGTGAAAATATGATTGGAGGGATTCAAACAGGGACCTGTGGGAGAATTGGGGCGGCACAGTGGTTAGCACTGCAGTCTCACAGCTCCAGGGACCCGGGTTCGATTCTGGGTACTGCCTGTGTGGAGTTTGCTAGTTCTCCCTGTGTCTGCGTGGGTTTTCTCCGGGTGCTCCGGTTTCCTCCCACAAGCCAAAAGACTTGCAGGTTGGTAGGTAAATTGGCCATTATAAAAATTGTCCCTAGTATAGGTAGGTGGTAGGGAAATATAGGGACAGGTGGGGATGTTTGGTAGGAATATGGGATTAGTGTAGGATTAGTATAAATGGGTGGTTGATGGTCGGCACTGACTCGGTGGGCCGAAGGGCCTGTTTCAGTGCTGTATCTCTAATCTAATCTAAATAATCTGGGAAGTGACAAGTTCAAGGACTACTGAGACGCAAGAAAGGTTGGTGTTCAGGTGGAAGATGGCGAGGAGCAAAAGGGCTCAAGCGTGTATCTTTTGAGGAGTGCTTAATGGTTTTGAAAATGATTACCTGAGCAGTGGGAACTGTTTACAAGGTCAACTGGCATGAGACATGGAAAAATTACTAGTTTTACTCTACTGAATGCTTGTTAACAGCAATAGTTGAACTTGGGTCACCCCACTTTAGTGAGGGTCCTTGAGAGTGTGCAGAGGAGATTTACCGGAATGGTTTTAGGGATGAGGGATTTTAGTAACAAGGTTAGATTGGAGAAGCTGGGGTTGTTCTTCTTGGAACAAAGGAGATTGAGGGAAGATTTGATAGAGGTGTATGAGATTGACAGGTTTAGATAAGATAGACAAAGAAAAGATGTTCCCATTAGCTGATGGTACAGGGACTATGTACACAGATTTGAGGTTTTGGGCAAGAGATGCAGGGCTGATGTGAGGAAGAACTTTCTTAGGCAGTGAGTGGTAATGACTTGGAACTCGCTGCCTACAAGGGTGGTGGAAGTGGAGAAGATCAATTATTTTAAAAGGAAACTGGATGGGTTCTTGAGGGAAATAAAGTTGCAGGGCTGTGGGGATGGAGTTTGGGAATAGGACTGATTGCTCTGTAGAGCGTTGGCATGGGCCAAATGGCCTCCTTCTCGGCCATAATGACTTTGACTCTTATGTGCAGGAATTGCATGATGGCCGTTTAACTAGAACTATTTAATAAACTCCAAGTGGGGTAGATTGGAATATAAAGGTGATGTTTATCGCTGGTTTGTATTCCAAGTTCTTCAGTGTATTGAAAACATAGAGTTTATTTTAAAACACCCAGTAATCTGATTATTTGAGTCCTGTTGTTTGTTATGCTGACACCTATCTCTAGTTAATAATTAACATTGTATGTTGTTTTCTGCAGTGGTCTTGATTACCTGTGCACAGTATTGAATTTGTGTCTCTAATTGCAACCATTATATTTCCATAATGTAAAAGCAAAATACTGAAGATGCTGGAAATCTGAAATAAAAACAAGAAATGCTGGAAATACTCAGCAGGTCGGGCAGCATTTGTGGAGAGAGAAGCAGAGTTAATGGTTCAGGTCAGTGACCCTTCATCAGTCCTGGCAGAGGCTAGAAATATAATAGCTTTTAAGCAAATAAAGCGGGGGTGGGGCAAGAGATAACCAAAGAGGTGTTGATAGGACAAGGTCACAGAGAATAACTGACCAGAAGGTCATGGAGCAAAGGCAAACAGTATGTTAATAGTGTGGTGAAAGACAAAGCGTTAGTGCAGAGAGGGTGTTAATTGACAGAAAAATAGAACAACCTGGCCCAAAGCACAAACATGACAAAAAAAGCAGTGGGTGGGCGCATGATAAAAAAAAAATGAATGATGAAATAAAATAAACAAATAAGGAGATGTGGCTGTGAAAATGATGCTGCCAGACCTGCTGAGTATTTCCAGCATTTCTTGTTTTTATTTCATTATATTTCCACATTGTGTTCATAACTCCAAATACAACCATACCCAAATGTACTCGCTTTTTTCTTCCACTGTGAATCAAGTTGCATTAGCAATATTCTTTAGCTGACGTATAGATGGTTGACATATAGAATATAACTTCACTGTACTTTTCTGTTTTCAGAGTGAAAAGCAGGGTACAAGCCATCGAATTTATTATAATTTTTCAGAAGGAGACAAATATGATTTGAATACTCGCCCTTTTTATTCTTTCTGCTTTAATTTCTTTCTTCCACTTCTCTTTGTCAGGTTGTGACAATCCTGGTTGTACTTGTTGAAAACTGGCGACCAATGCTAGATTTCTTAAATACGCATGGTGAACTGATCGTAAAACATACCAATGGCATTTTAAACCTTTTGGCTGCTCCATAGGTCAAACTGGATTCCTGGGCAGGAAAAATGTGGAAGAAATAAATAACCTGCATTTATATAGTATCTTTAATGATGTCAGGACATACCAAAGTGCTTCACAACCAATTAATTACTTTTTTTAATGAAGTGTAGTAACTATTATAATTTAAGGAAATACTGTAGTCAATTTGTGCAAGGTCCCACAAACAGCAATGAGATTAATGTTTTAATTATATTAGATAAGAGATAAGTATTAGTTGTGACACTGGGAAAACCCCCCCTCCTCTTATTGAAATTATTCTGAGATCTTTCATGTCCATTGAAAGGCAAATGAGACCTCGGACTAATGTCTCATCCAAAAGACGGCACCTCTGATAATACATCACTCCCTCAGCACTGCACTGAAGTGTCAGCCTAGATTTTGTACTTGAGTGTCTGAAATGGGGCTTAAATCCACGACTTTCTGACTGAGGTGAGAGTGCTACTACTCGGGCAGGCTGACAACTAAAATTTTGCTATTGCACAAGTGTCAGCACAAAAGAAAAATGACCAATAAAATTGATCAGGAATGAACCAAACCAATAAAAGGATGCAATATTTTAACAAAATAAAATTAGAACAAAAAGAAACAGTTGCATTTATATAGCGCTTTTCACTACCTCAGGATCTCCCAAAGTGCTTTCCAGCCAATGAGGTTGTTTTTTGAAAAGTTGTTTTTCGTGTTGAGTAGAAAATTCATCGGACAATTATAAGGTAATTACTTGTTTTGTAGATTGTATAAGGAGTTCATTGAACTGTACAGAGGGCAACAGTTGGGTTGTCTATTCACAAAATGGAATTTAAGTTTCACTCTGACCTGCAATATAAGTATATACCTTAATCCATTTGTTTTTTTTTTCCATTTAATCTGAACACACCATAATAAATTTCCATATATTTAGAAGTTTATTGTAGGTGATGGGATATAAGCAACTGAGTAAAAAATCTTTTTACTCATACAGAAAAGAAGGTTTGGATTTATAATAAATTATAGCCATCTGGGTATACAGATTTCTATCTACAGCTGCTGATTAAGATCATGGGAATTGACTTGCAAGTAACTAGTCAGTTTAATATTTTAGTATATTTTTGAAGAATTTTTAGGAATAGGAAATTTCTTGTATCCATATTAGCATGTTGCTGCACAATTAAAATGTTGATTGTCTTGGTAAATTTGAAGTTTCATTAGTTCTTCTATGTGGTTGCAATTCTGCGTTGGCTTGTACATTGGTCTTCATGGTTGGTGCTATGGTGCACAGTCAGAAGAAACACATATAGGTAACTTCTAACATTCCATGAAGTTCTTGGCATATGTTTCTGGCTTATAACATTTTATCAACCCATTAATCTGATTACTGATTTCTAATTTGTTCCATTATCTCAAGTTATAGTTTCGTTCTTCCTTGTATCTTAGTGGATATAGATATTGTCAATTCACAAACACACCAGTGTAATCTAAACTTTTCAATGCAAACCACTTAAAACAAACTTGCTTTAGGGAAAGACATCAGTGTTTTTTTTGTCACATTGACTTTCATTTTTCTTTTTCTTTACTCTTTCATCTCCTCACTTATCTACATAGAATGTTTAACACAGAAACAGGCCCAACTGGTCCATGCCAGTGTTTATATTGCACAGGAGCCTCCTCCCACACTTCTTCATCTAACCCTATCAGCATAACCTTCCATTCCTTTCTGCTTTGTGTTTATTTAGCTTCCCATTAAATGCAGCTATGCATCAACTACTCCTTTACAATCTAACCACTCTCCGGGTAACAAAATTTCTCCTGAGTTCCTTATTGGGTTTATTAGTGACTTGTATCTATGACCCTAGTCTTGGTCTCCCCACAGTGGAAACATCTTTTCTACATCTAACCTATCAAACACTTTCATAATCTTAAAGACCTCTATTGGGTCACGCATCAGTTTTTCTCAAAAAAAAAGTAGAATCCCAGCCTGTTCAACCTTTTCTGATAGGTATAACTTCTCAGTTCTATTATTATCCTAGTAAATATCTCTAACATCATCTTCAGTGCCTCTTTGCTGGAACTGTGCGCAGTACTCCAAATGTGATCGAGCAAATGTTCTATACAAGTTTAAAATAGCTGCCCACTTCATTTCTATCCCTCAGCTTTGTTTGCTTTTTTAAAAAATGGTCTGATTAACCTGTGTCACTGTTTTTAGTGATTTTTGTCTCCGTATCCCTAGATCGTTTGTTTCTGTACCCCATTTAGAATCTCATTTTCCAAGAGTATGAGGCCTCCTTATTCTTACTGAAATGCACCACGTCACTTGTATCTATATTGAAATTAATTTGCCTGTTGCTTGCAAGTTTATTAATTTCTTCTGTATTTTGTTTTAGTCTTCAGTGTTAACTATATCCCTCAATTTGTTGTCTGCAAATTTTGAAATTGTCCTTCTGATTCCTGAGTCCAAATTGTTTACATAAATGGTGAACAACAATGGTTCCAGCACCAATCCTTGTTGAACTGTACTTCCCACCTTTTACCAGTCTGAGTAACTATTCTTGACCCTATACTCTTTTCTATTTTGTTGTCCACATGTCCCCGACTCCACTTGCTTTGCCCTTAGTCGTGAGTACTCTGCAGTACCTTATCGAAGACCATTTATAAAATCCAAATCCAGCTACTGCATCACCCTTGTCTACACTTGGCTGCTACTTCAAAGAATTCAATAAGGTTTTCCAGTTCAATCTGCTTGTGTTGTGATGCTCTGGAAGAAGTTACAGCTGGTACAGTACCCACCTCACGCACATTAATTATGCACTCAATTCAACTGTATTTTAAATCTGGTAAATATTAAGGAGAGTACCTAATGCATATCTTGTTAAATGGTTATAGGCAGAAGCATAAAATGGTGAGTTAGAGATGGCAGCGCTGTACAGCAGTTGCCGTTTGCTTCATTTTAAAAGTTTTTTTTTTGTTTTCTGTTGAACAGTTTGCAGATTGGAATGGCTTTGCTATAACATGTTTTCCATTGCAAGCAATTTCATTATATATGAATTCTAATATAGTACCTCAAACTCTATGGTTCAGAATTATATTTCTTAGACCAAGGTAAAGTTAGTACATGCCTTTTTTTTAAACTACCACTTTATTAAAAACTGTTGAATTCAAGCCTGCCTCTTGATCAGAAGGTTGTGGATTTAAACACCATTATGAATTTGAGCATGTAATCTAGTTGAGACTTCAAAGCAGCACTAAACGAGTGTTGCAATACCAAAGGTGCAGTCTTTCAAATGAAACATTAAAGGCTGCGTTTGCTGACAATGCAACCACTAGGTGGTGCAGTACTTGCACATGCTCAAATGCAAGCTCTTCAACTGGAATGTCAGTTCTGCGACGTTCAGGCAGCTGCCAGGATTAAAGATGGTGCTGCTCAGTTTATCACAGGAAATGCTTATGGCTAGATCATTCTAGCAAACTAACCTTACATTAAGTTGGATGGAATCCCAGTAATATGCTATGTAATTATAGGATACTAACTGTAATCCTCAGATCCATTTAATATTCCAGTAATCTTGTTAAATACAAAAGGAATTTTATGATTGAATTTCCATTGGAAGATAATAAATTGGCACCTCGATCGATGGAAAAGAAAATCTGGCAGAGTATAAAATGTGCTGCCAGTTCGTTATTGTGATTTGTTTATATGGCTGACCAGGACTGATTTCACCCGAGTGCAGCTACTAGCGCCCACTCCGCTAGCTGCTCTCCCCCTCGGCAACTCACTTTCTCCCCTTCCTCCCCTCTGTCCACTTTTTCCCCCCTCAGCTGCTTGCTCCAGACCTCACTTGCGCCCCCCCCCCCCCCCACTTGGCTATTTTGTTCCCCGCTTGCGCCATCCCGCTCTCCGGTCCATCAGTCGGCCGCTCAGTCCCCATTCTTCCCCCCACCCCAAGCCGCTGGTTATAGGCTGTGCCGCTTCCCTCCTCTCGGCCACTCACTCCCACGTTTGATCGTTCTCCGTGTGGGGGTGACGGGACTACGTAAGAGCGAGTGGCGAGAGGAGGGAAGCGGTGCAGCCTAGAGCTAGCAGCTGGAGGGGTTTGCGGGGGTGCAGGGAGAGAGTAACCGGAGAGCAGTGTGGTGCAAAGTGAGGAACAATCAGCCAGGGGAGTAGTGGTGGGGGGTGAGAGGAACGTTGAGGCTTGGAGCGAGTTGCCGAGCGGGGAGAATGGCTAGTGGGGTGGGAGCAACTGACTGGGATGGAGCTCCAGCCTCAAAGTCTCCCATTTAGCTGCTTCCTCCAGCCGAGGGTCTGGAAACCTGATGACGCTTTATCGCGTGTGTGCAAAGAAGCACCAGGCCCGGATACGCGATGACATTGGCGCTGCACGATGACGTCATCCAGCACATGCGCCACTTAGTCCTGGCAAGATGTAGCTGTGCATGTGCGCAGCTTGGAGCACTCTGATGATGTCAGTGGGCGCTGCATTGTCGGGAGTCACTGAATGTTAAATTGTGACCCTGTATGCCTATTCTAGCAGAATTAAATACCCAAGTACTATTTGAAGAAGAGCAGGAGTTCACCTGGTGTTGTGGCCACAATTTGACACCACTAAAAGCAGATTAATTGGTCCTTCATGTTATTTGCTGTAGTGGGACTTTGCACAAATTGGTTGATGCATTTACTTATATAATACTTTAAAGGGATTTGGTTGCAAAGTGTTTTGGGACCTCTGGCAAACGTTACCGGCCCTAAATAAATGTAAGTGCTTTTATCCTAATAAATATTTGTTGCCCATATCTTACCACCTACTCTTTCACTGATCAATGGTTCTTTGACCACATCTATCCTGATACACAAGAGTCAGACCCTTCTTTGACACAAATGGATCAATTTGTTGATGCTGTATTCTTCTTCAAGTCTGGAATCGCGTTGTCCTAACTCTCTCTCTAGCAGGAA